>NC_135136.1:14545454-14848484 GCF_051014445.1 Colletes latitarsis
ATTACTACGTGATACAATCCAGAAACAGCCCAGGATCTAGCCATGAAGTATGAGAAATATGCGAAAGTATGAGCCTGATGAGGGCAAATCCTAGACCCAACCCAAACCTAACATGCGTTATCCTCTAAAATATTTATCAAGACCAGGTTTAATTGAATGTTTCAGTGTGGTACCAAATTACTACGTGAACCAAACCAGAAAAAACCCAGGATCCGCTCAACAAGTATGTTAAAACTGCCACAGTATGACCCTGATGAGGGCAAATCCCAGGCCTAACCCAGACCTAACATGCGTTGTCCTCTAAAAGATTGATGGAAACCAGGTTTAATTGACTGTTTCAGTGTTGTACTTCATTACTACGTGATGCAATCCAGAAAAAGCCCAGGATCTAGCCATCAAGTATGAGAAATATGCGAAAGAATGAGCCTGATGAGAGCAAATCCCAGACCTAACCTAGACCTAACAAGAATTATTCTCTAAAATATTGATCGAAACCAGGTTTAATTGACTGTTTCAGTGTTGTACTTCATTACTACGTGATGCAATCCAGAAAAAGCCCAGGATCTAGCCATCAAGTATGAGAAATATGCGAAGGAATGAGCCTGACGAGAGCAAATCCCTGACCTAACCTAGACCTAACATGAATTATTCTCTAAAATATTGATCAAAACCAGGTTTAATTGACTGTTTCAGTGTGGTACCACATTACTACGTGATCCAATCCAGAAATAGCCCAGGATCTAGCCATGAAGTATGAGAAATATGCGAAAGTATGAGCCTGATGAGGGCAAATCCCAGACCTATCCCAGACCTAACTTGCGTTGTCCTCTAAGATATTGATGGAAACCAGGTTTAATTGACTGTTTCAGTGTTGTACTTCATTACTACGTGATCCAAACCCGAAAAAACCTAGGATCTGTTCAACATGTATGAGAAATATGCGAAAGAATCAGCCTGATGAGAGCAAATCCCAGACCTATCCTAGACCTAACATGAATTATTCTCTAAAATATTGATCGAAAACAGGTTTACTTGACTGTTTCAGTATGGTCCCACATTACTACGTGATCCAAACCAGAAAAAACCCAGGATCCGTTCAACAAGTATATGAAGAATGCGAAAGTATCAGTCTGATGGGTGAAAATCCCAGGCCTAGCCTAGACCTAACATGCCTCATCCTCCAAAATATAGATCGAAACCTGGTTTAATCGACTGTTTCAGTGTGGTACCACATTACTATGTGATCCAAACCAGAAAATAACCCAGGATCTGTTCAAGGAGTATGTGAAATGTGCGAAAGTATGAATCTGATGAGGTCAAATCCCAGACCTATCCCAGACCTAACTTGCGTTATCCTCTAAAATATTGATGGAAACCAGGTTTAATTGACTGTTTCAGTGTTGTACTTCATTACTACGTGATCCAAACCAGAAAAAACCCAGGATCTAGCCATCAAGTATGAGAAATATGCGAAAGAATGAGCCAGATGAGAGCAAATCCCTGACCTAACCTAGACCTTACATGCGTTATCCTCTAAAATATTGAGCGAGACCAGGTTTAATGGACTGTTTCAGTGTGGTACCACATTACTACGTGATCCAAACCAGAAAAAACCCAGGATCCGTTCAACAAGTATGTGAAGAATGCGAAAGTATGAGTCTGATGAGGTCAAATCCCAGACCATTCCCAGACTTAACTTGCGTTATCCTCTAAAATATAGATCGAAACCTGGTTTAATCGACTGTTTCAGTGTGGTACCACATTACTATGTGATCCAAACCAGAAAATAACCCAGGATCTGTTCAAGGAGTATGTGAAATGTGCGAAAGTATGAATCTGTTGAGGTCAAATCCCAGACCTATCCCAGACCTAACTTGCGTTATCCTCTAAAATATTGATCGAAACCAGGTTTAATCGACTGTTTCAGTGTGGTACCACATTACTACGTGATCCAAACCAGAAAAACCCCAGGATCCGTTCAACAAGTATGTGAAGAATGCGAAAGTATGAGTCTGATGAGGTCAAATCCCAGACCTATCCCAGACTTAACTTGCGTTATCCTCTAAAATATTGATCGAAACCAGGTTTAATCGACTGTTTCAGCGTGGTGCCACATTACTACGTGATACAATCCAGAAACAGCCCAGGATCTAGCCATGAAGTATGAGAAATATGCGAAAGTATGAGCCTGATGAGGGCAAATCCTAGACCTAACCCAAACCTAACATGCGTTATCCTCTAAAATATTTATCAAGACCAGGTTTAATTGAATGTTTCAGTGTGGTACCACATTACTACGTGAACCAAACCAGAAAAAACCCAGGATCCGTTCAACAAGTATGTTAAAACTGCGACAGTATGAGTCTGATGAGGGAAAATGCCAGGCCTAACCTAGACCTAACATGCGTTGTCCTCTAGAATATTGCTGGAAACCAGGTTTAATTGACTGTTTCAGTGTTGTACTTCATTACTACGTGATGCAATCCAGAAAAAGCCCAGGATCTAGCCATCAAGTATGAGAAATATGCGAAAGAATGAACCTGAAGAGAGCAAATCCCAGACCTAACCTAGACCTAACATGAATTATTCTCTAAAATATTCATCGGAACCAGGTTTAATTGACTGTTTCAGTGTTGTACTACATTACTACGTGATGCAATCCAGAAAAAGCCCAGGATCTAGCCATCAAGTATGAGAAATATGCGAAAGAATGAGCCTGATGGGAGCAAATCCCTGACCTAACCTAGACCTAACATGCGTTATTCTCTAAAATATTTATCAAGACCAGGTTTAATAGAATGTTTCAGTGTGGTGCCACATTACTACGTGATCAAAACCAGAAAAAACCCAGGATCCGTTCAACAAGTATGTGAAAAACGCTAAACTGTGAGCCTGATGAGGGCAAATCTTAGACCTAACCCAGACCTAAGATGCGTTATCCTCTAAAATATTTATCCAGACCAGGTTTAATGGACTGTTTCAGCATGGTACCACACTACTTCGTGATCCAAACCAGAGAAAGCCCAGGATCTGTTCAAGAAGTATGTGAAAAACGCTAAACTGTGAGCCTGATGAGGGCAAATCTTAGACCTAACCCAGACCTAGGATGCGTTATCCTCTAAAATATTTATCCAGACCAGGTTTCATTGAATGTTTCAGTGTGGTACCACTTTACTACCTGATTCAATCCAGAAACTGCCCAGGATCTAGCCATGAAGTATGAGAAATATGCGAAAGTATGAGCCTGATGAGGGCAAATCCTAGACCTAACCCAAACCTAACATGCGTTATCCTCAAAAATATTTATCAAGAAAAGGTTTAATTGAATGTTTCAGTGTGGTACCACACTACTACGTGATCAAAACCAGAAAAAACCCAGGATCCGTTCAACAAGTATGTGAAGAATGCGAAAGTATGAGTCTGATCAGTGAAAATCTCAGGCCTCACCTAGACCTAACTTGCGTTGTCCTCTAAAATATTCATGGAAACCAGGTTTCATTGACTCTTTCAGTGTGGTACTACATTACTACGTGATGCAATCCAGAAAAAGCCCAGGATCTAGCCATCAAGTATGAGAAATATGCGAAAGAATGAGCCTGATGAGAGCAAATCCCAGACCTAACCTAGACCTAACATGCGTTATCCTCTAAAATATTGAGCGAAACCAGGTTTAATGGACTGTTTCAGTGAGGTACCACACTACTTCGTGATCCAAACCAGAGAAAGCCCAGGATCTGTTCAAGAAGTATGTGAAAAACGCTAAATTGTGAGCCTGATGAGGGCAAATCTTAGACCTAACCCAGACCTAAGATGCGTTATCCTCTAAAATATTTATCCAGACCAGGTTCCATTGAATGTTTCAGTGTGTTACCACTTTACTACGTGATCCAATCCAGAAATAGCCCAGGATCTAGCCATGAAGTATGAGAAATATGCGAAAGTAAGAGCCTGATGAGGGCAAATCCTAGACCTATCCCAGACCTAACTTGCGTTATCCTCTAAAATATTGATCGAAACCAGGTTTAATTGGCTGTTTCAGCGTGGTACCCCATTACTACGTGATACAATCCAGAAACAGCCCAGGATCTAGCCATGAAGTATGAGAAATATGCGAAAGTATGAGCCTGATGAGAGCAAATCCTAGACTTAACCCAGACCTAACATGCGTTATCCTCTAAAATATTTATCAAGATCAGGTTTTATTGATTGTTTCTGTGTGGTCCCACATTACTACGTGATCCAAACCAGAAAAAACCCAGTATCTGTTCAACATGTATGAGAAATATGCGAAAGAATGAGCCTGATGAGAGCAAATCCCAGACCTAACCTATACCTAACATGAATTATTCTCTAAAATATTGATCAAAACCAGGTTTAATTGACTGTTTCTGTGTAGTACCACATTACTACGTGATCCAATCCAGAAATAGCCCAGGATCTAGCCATGAAGTATGCGAAATATGCGAAAGTATGAGCCTGATGAGGACAAATCCTAGACCTAACCCAGACCTAACATGCGTTATTCTCTATAATATTTATCAAGTCCAGGTTTAATTGAATGTTTCAGTGTGGTACCACATTACTACGTGATCCAAACCAGAAAAAACACAGGATCCGTTCAACAAGTATGTGAAGAATGCGAAAGTATGAGCCTAATCAGGGAAAATCCCAGGCCTAACCTAGACCTAACATGCGTTATCCTCTAAAATATTGATCGAAACCAAGTTTAGTCGACTGTTTCGGTGTGGTCCCACATTACTACGTGATCCAAACCAGAAAAAACCCAGGATCCGTTCAACAAGTATGTGAAGAATGCGAAAGTATGAGTCTGATGAGGTCAAATCCCAGACCTATCCCAGACTTAACTTGCGTTATCCTCTAAAATATTGATCGAAACCAGGTTTAATCGACTGTTTCAGCGTGGTACCACATTACTACGTGATACAATCCAGAAACAGCCCAGGATCTAGCCATGAAGTATGAGAAATATGCGAAAGTATGAGCCCGATGAGGGCAAATCCTAGACCCAACCCAAACCTAACATGCGTTATCCTCTAAAATATTTATCAAGACCAGGTTTAATTGAATGTTTCAGTGTGGTACCACATTACTACGTGAACCACACCAGAAAAAACCCAGGATCCGCTCAACAAGTATGTTAAAACTGCGACAGTATGACCCTGATGAGGGCAAATCCCAGGCCTAACCTAGACCTAACATGCGTTGTCCTCTAAAAGATTGATGGAAACCAGGTTTCATTGACTGTTTCAGTGTGGTACTACATTACTACGTGATGCAATCCAGAAAAAGCCCAGGATCTAGCCATCAAGTATGAGAAATATGCGAAAGAATGAGCCTGATGAGAGCAAATCCCAGACCTAACCTAGACCTAACATGCGTTATCATCTAAAATATTGAGCGAAACCAGGTTTAATGGACTGTTTCAGTGAGGTACCACACTACTTCGTGATCCAAACCAGAGAAAGCCCAGGATCTGTTCAAGAAGTATGTGAAAAACGCTAAATTGTGAGCCTGATGAGGGCAAATCTTAGACCTAACCCAGACCTAAGATGCGTTATCCTCTAAAATATTTATCCAGACCAGGTTCCATTGAATGTTTCAGTGTGTTACCACTTTACTACGTGATCCAATCCAGAAATAGCCCAGGATCTAGCCATGAAGTATGAGAAATATGCGAAAGTAAGAGCCTGATGAGGGCAAATCCTAGACCTATCCCAGACCTGACTTGCGTTATCCTCTAAAATATTGATCGAAACCAGGTTTAATTGGCTGTTTCAGTGTGGTACTACATTACTACGTGATGCAATCCAGAAAAAGCCCAGGATCTAGCCATCAAGTATGAGTAATATGCGAAAGAATGAGCCTGATGAGAGCAAATCCCAGACCTAACCTAGACCTAACATGCGTTATCCTCTAAAATATTGAGCGAAACCAGGTTTAATGGACTGTTTCAGTGAGGTACCACACTACTTCGTGATCCAAACCAGAGAAAGCCCAGGATCTGTTCAAGAAGTATGTGAAAAACGCTAAATTGTGAGCCTGATGAGGGCAAATCTTAGACCTAACCCAGACCTAAGATGCGTTATCCTCTAAAATATTTATCCAGACCAGGTTCCATTGAATGTTTCAGTGTGTTACCACTTTACTACGTGATCCAATCCAGAAATAGCCCAGGATCTAGCCATGAAGTATGAGAAATATGCGAAAGTAAGAGCCTGATGAGGGCAAATCCTAGACCTATCCCAGACCTAACTTGCGTTATCCTCTAAAATATTGATCGAAACCAGGTTTAATTGGCTGTTTCAGCGTGGTAGCCCATTACTACGTGATACAATCCAGAAACAGCCCAGGATCTAGCCATGAAGTATGAGAAATATGCGAAAGTATGAGCCTGATGAGAGCAAATCCTAGACTTAACCCAGACCTAACATGCGTTATCCTCTAAAATATTTATCAAGATCAGGTTTAATTGATTGTTTCTGTGTGGTCCCACATTACTACGTGATCCAAACCAGAAAAAATCCAGTATCTGTTCAACATGTATGAGAAATATGCGAAAGAATGAGCCTGATGAGAGCAAATCCCAGACCTAACCTTTACCTAACATGAATTATTCTCTAAAATATTGATCAAAACCAGGTTTAATTGACTGTTTCTGTGTGGTACCACATTACTACGTGATCCAAACCAGAAAAAAACCAGGATCTAGCCATCAAGTTTGAGAAATATGCGAAAGAATGAGCCTGATGAGGGCAAATCCCAGACCTAACTTTGACCTAACATGAATTATTCTCTAAAATATTGATCGAAACCAGGTTTAATTGACCGTTTCAGTGTGGTACCACATTACTACGTGATCCAAACCAGAAAAAACCCAGGATCCGTTCAACAAGTATGTGAAAAATGCGAAAGTATGAGTCCGATCAGTGAAAATCCCAGACCTATCGCAGACCTAACTTGCGTTATCCTCTAAAATATTGATCGAAACCAGGTTTAATTGACCGCATCAGTGTGGTACCACATTACTACGTGATCCAAACCAGAAAAAACCCAGGATCCGTTCAACAAGTATGTGAAGAATGCGAAAGTATGAGTCTGATGAGTGAAAATCCCAGGCCTAACCTGGACCTAACATGCGTTATCCTCTAAAATATTGATCGAAACCTGGTTTAATCGACTGTTTCAGTGTGGTACCACATTACTATGTGATCCAAACCAGAAAATAACCCAGGATCTGTTCAAGGAGTATGTGAAGTGTTGCGAAAGTATGAGTCTGATGAGGTCAAATCCCAGACCATTCCCAGACCTAACTTGCGTTATCCTCTAAAATATTGATCGAAACCAGCTTTAATCGACTGTTTCAGTGTGGTACCACATTACTACGTGATCCAAACCAGAAAAAACCCAGGTTCTAGCCATCAAGTATGAGAAATATGCGAAAGAATGAGCCTGATGAGAGCAAATCCCAGACCTAACCTAGACCTTACATGCGTTATCCTTTAAAATATTGAGCGAAACCAGGTTTAATGGACTGTTTCAGTGTGGTACCACATTACTTCGTGATCCAAACCAGAAAAAACCCAGGATCTGTTCAACAAGTATGTGAAAAACGCTAAAGTGTGAGCCTGATGAGGGCAAATCTTAGACCTAACCCAGACCTAAGATGCGCTAACCTCTAAAATATTTATCCAGACCAGGTTTCATTGAATGTTTCAGTGTGGTACCACTTTACTACGTGATCCAATCCAGAAATAGCCCAGGATCTAGCCATGAAGTATGAGAAATATGCGAAAGTAAGAGCCTGATGAGGGCAAATCCTAGAACTATCCCAGACCTAACTTGCGTTATCCTCTAAAATATTGATCGAAACCAGGTTTAATTGACTGTTTCAGCGTGGTACCACATTACTACGTGATACAATCCAGAAACAGCCCAGGATCTAGCCTTGAAGTATGAGAAATATGCGAAAGTATGAGCCTGATGAGAGCAAATCCCAGACCTAACCTAGACCTAACATGAATTATTCTCTAAAATATTGATCGAAACCAGGTTTAATTGACTGTTCCAGTGTGGTCCCACATTACTACGTGATCCAAACCAGAAATAACCCTGGATCCGTTCAACAAGTATGTGAAGAATGCGAAAGTATGAGTCTGATGAGTGAAAATCCCAGGCCTAACCTAGACCTAACATGCGTTATCCTCTAAAATATTGATCCAAACCAGGTTTAATGGACTGTTTCAGCGTGGTACCACACTACTACGTGATCCAAACCAGAAAAAACCCAGGATCTGTTCAACAAGTATGTGAAAAACGCTAAAGTATGAGCCTGATGAGGGCAAATCCCAGACATATCCCAGACCTAACTTGCGTTGTCCTGTAAGATATTGATGGAAACCAGGTTTAATTGACTGTTTCAGTGTTGTACTTCATTACTACGTGATGCAATCCAGAAGAAGCCCAGGATCTAGCCATCAAGTATGAGAAATATGCGAAAGAATGAGCCTGATGAGAGCAAATCCCAGACCTGACCTAGACCTAACATGAATTATTCTCTAAAATATTGATCGAAACCAGGTTTAATTGACTGTTTCAGTGTGGTCCCACATTACTACGTGATCCAAACCAGAAAAAACCTAGGATCCGTTCAACAAGTATGTGAAGAATGCGAAAGTATGAGTCTGATGAGTGAAAATCCCAGGCCTAACCTAGACCTAACATGCGTTATCCTCAAAAATATTGATCGAAACCTGGTTTAATCGACTGTTTCAGTGTGGTACCACATTACTATGTGATCCAAATCAGAAAATAACCCAGGATCTGTTCAACGAGTATGTGAAGTGTGCGAAAGTATGAGTCTGATGATATCAAATCCCAGGCCAATCCCAGACCTAACTTGCGTTATCCTTTAAAATATTTATCAAGGCCAGGTTTAATTGATTGTTTCAGTGTGGTCCCACATTACTACGTGATCCAAACCAGAAAAAACCCAGGATCTGTTCAACAAGTATGTGAAAAACGTGAAAGTATGAGCCTGATGAGGGCAAATCTCAGACATATCCCAGACATAACTTGCGTTGTCCTCTAAGATATTGATGGAAACTAGGTTTAATTGACTATTTCAGTGTTGTACTTCATTGCTACGTGATGCAATCCAGAAGAAGCCCAGGATCTAGCCATCAAGTATGAGAAATATGCGAAAGAATGAGCCTGATGAGAGCAAATCCGAGACCTGACCTAGACCTAACATGAATTATTCTCTAAAATATTGATCGAAACCAGGTTTAATTGACTGTTTCAGTGTGGTCCCACATTACTACGTGATCCAAACCAGAAAAAACCCAGGATCCGTTCAACAAGTATGTGAAAAACGCGAAAGAATGAGCCTGATGAGGGCAAATCCCAGGCCTAACCTAGACCTAACATGCGTTATCCTCAAAAATATTGATCGACACCAGTTTAATCGACTGTTTCAGTGTGGTACCACATTACTATGTGATCCAGACCAGAAAATAACCCAGGATCCGTTCAACAAGTATGTGAAGACTGCGAAAGTATGAGTCTGATAAGTGAAAATCCCAGACCTAACCTAGACCTAACATGCGTTATCCTCTAAAATATTGGTCCAAACCAGGTATAATGGACTGTTTCAGTGTGGTACCACACTTCTACGTGATCCAAACCAGAAAAAACCCAGGATCTGTTCAACAAGTATGTGAAAAACGCGAAAGTATGAGCCTGATGAGGGCAAATCCAAGACCTATCCCAGACCTAACTTGCGTTGTCCTCTAAGATATTGATGGAAACCAGGTTTAATTGACTGTTTCAGTGTTGTACACTTCATTACTACGTGATGCAATCCAGAAGAAGCCCAGGATCTAGCCATCAAGTATGAGAAATGTGCGAAAGAATGAGCCTGATGAGAGCAAATCCCAGACCTGACCTAGACCTAACATGAATTATTCTCTAAAATAATGATCGAAACCAGGTTTCATTGACTGTTTCAGTGTGGTCCCACATTAATACGTGATCCAAACCAGAAAAAACCCAGGATCTGTTCAACAAGTATGTGAAAAACGCGAAAGTATGAGCCTGATGAGGTCAAATCCCAGACCTATCCTAGACTTAACTTGCGTTATCCTCTAAAATATTGATCGAAACCAGGTTTAATCGACTGTTTCAGCGTGGTGCCACATTACTACGTGATACAATCCAGATTCAGCCCAGGATCTAGCCATGAAGTATGAGAAATATGCGAAAGTATGAGCCTGATGAGGGCAAATCCTAGACCTAACCCAAACCTAACATGCGTTATCCTCTAAAATATTTATCAAGACCAGGTTTAATTGAATGTTTCAGTGTGGTAACACATTACTACGTGAACCAAACCAGAAAAAACCCAGGACCCGTTCAACAAGTATGTTAAAACTGCGACAGTATGACCCTGATGAGGGCAAATCCCAGGCCTAACCTAGACCTAACATGCGTTGTCCTCTAGAATATTGATGGGAACCAGGTTTAATTGACTGTTTCAGTGTTGCACTTCATTACTACGTGATGCAATCCAGAAAAAGCCCAGGATCTAGCCATCAAGTATGAGAAATATGCGAAAGAATGAGCCTGATGGGAGCAAATCCCAGACCTAACCTAGACCTAACATGAATTATTCTCTAAAATATTGATCAAAACCAGGTTTATTTGACTGTTTCAGTGTGGTACTACATGACTACGTGATCCAATCCAGAAATAGCCCAGGATCTAGCCATGAAGTATGAGAAATATGCGAAAGTATGAGCCTGATGAGGGCAAATCCTAGACCTAACCCAGACCTAACATGCGTTATTCTCTAAAATATTTATCAAGACCAGGTTTAATTGAATGTTTCAGTGTGGTACCACAATACTACGTGAACCATACCAGAAAAAACCCAGGATCCGTTCAACAAGTATGTTAAAACTGCGACAGTATGACCCTGATGAGGGCAAATCCCAGGCCTAACCTAGACCTAACATGCGTTGTCCTCTAGAATATTGATGGAAACCAGGTTTAATTGACTGTTTCTGTGTTGCACTTCATTACTACGTGATGCAATCCAGAAAAAGCCCAGGATCTAGCCATCAAGTATGAGAAATATGCGAAAGAATGAGCCTGATGAGAGCAAATCCCAGACCTAACCTAGACCTAACATGAATTATTCTCTAAAATATTGATCGAAACCAGGTTTAATTGACTGTTTCAGCGTGGTACCACATTACTACGTGATACAATCCAGAAACAGCCCAGGATCTAGCCATGAAGTATGATAAATATGCGAAAGAATGAGCCTGATGAGTCAAATCCCAGACCTAACATGAATTATTCTCTAAAATATTGATCGAAACCTGGTTTAATTGACTCTTTCAGTGTGGTCCCACATTACTACGTGATCCAAACCAGAAAAAACCCAGGATCTGTTCAACAAGTATGTGAAAAACGCGAAAGTATGAGCCTGATGAGGGCAAATCCCAGACATATCCCAGACCTAACTTGCGTTGTCCTCTAAGATATTGATGGAAACCAGGTTTAATTGACTGTTTCAGTGTTGTACTTCATTACTACGTGATGCAATCCAGAAAAAGCGCAGGATCTAGCCATCAAGTATGAGAAATATGCGAAAGAATGAGCCTGATGAGAGCAAATCCCAGACCTAACCTAGACCTAACATGAATTATTCTCTAAAATATTGATCGAAACTAGGTTTAATTGACTGTTTCAGTGTGGTCCCACATTACTACGTGATCCAAACCAGAAAAAACCCAGGATCCGTTCAACAAGAATGTGAAGAATGCGAAGTTATGAGTCCGATGAGTGAAAATCCCAGGCCTAAACTAGACCTAACATGCGTTATCCTCAAAAATATTGATCGAAACCTGGTTTAATCGACTGTTTCAGAGTGGTACCACATTACTATGTGATCCAAACCAGAAAATAACCCAGGATCCGTTCAACAAGTATGTTAAAACTGCGACAGTATGACCCTGATGAGGGCAAATCCCAGGCCTAACCTAGACCTAACATGCGTTGTCCTCTAGAATATTGATGGAAACCAGGTTTAATTGACCGTTTCTGTGTTGCACTTCATTACTACGTGATGCAATCCAGAAACACCCCAGGATCTAGCCATGAAGTATGTGAAATATGCGAAAGTATGAGCCTGATGAGGGCAAATCCTAGACCTAACCCAAACCTAACATGCGTTTTCCTCTAAAATATTTATCAAGAGCAGGTTTAATTGAATGTTTCAGTGTGGTACCACATTACTACGCGAACCAAACCAGAAAAAACCCAGGATCCGTTCAACAAGTATGTGAAGAATGCGAAAGTATGAGTCTGATCAGTGAAAATCTCAGGCCTTACCTAGACCTAACTTGCGTTGTCCTCTAAAATATTGTTGGAAACCAGGTTTCATTGACTGTTTCAGTGTGGTACCACACTACTTCGTGATCCAAACCAGAGAAAGCCCAGGATCTGTTCAAGAAGTATGTGAAAAACGCTAAACTGTGAGCCTGATGAGGGCAAATCTTAGACCTAACCCAGACCTAAGATGCGTTATCCTCTAAAATATTTATCCAGACCAGGTTTCATTGAATGTTTCAGTGTGGTACCACTTTACTACGTGAACCAAACCAGAAAAAACCCAGGATCCGTTCAACAAGTATGTTAAAACTGCCACAGTATGACTCTGATGAGGGCAAATCCCAGGCCTAACCTAGACCTAACATGCGTTGTCCTGTAGAATATTGATGGAAACCAGGTTTCATTGACTGTTTCAGTGTGGTACTACATTACTACGTGATCCAAACCAGAAAAAGCCCAGGATCTGTTCAACAAGTATGTAAAAACGCTAAACTGTGAGCCTGATGAGGGCAAATGTTAGACCTAACCCAGACATAAGATGCGTTATCCTCTAAAATATTTATCCAGACCAGGTTTCATTGAATGTTTCAGTGTGGTACCACTTTACTACGTGATCCAATCCAGAAATAGCCCAGAATCTAGCCATGAAGTATGAGAAATATGCGAAAGTAAGAGCCTGATGAGGGCAAATCCTAGACCTATCCCAGACCTAACTTGCGTTATCCTCTAAAATATTGATCGAAACCAGGTTTAATTGACTGTTTCAGCGTGGTACCTCATAACTACGTGATCCAATCCAGAAACAGCCCAGGATCTAGCCATGAAGTATGAGAAATATGCGAAAGTATGAGCCTGATGAGGGCAAATCCTAGACCTAACCCAGACCTTACATGCGTTATCCTCTAAAATATTTATCAAGATCTGGTTTAATTGATTGTTTCAGTGTGGTCCCACATTACTACGTGATCCAAACCAGAAAAAACCCAGGATCTGTTCAACATGTATGAGAAATATGCGAAAGAATGAGCCTGATGAGAGCAAATCCCAGACCTAAGTTAGACCTAACATGAATTATTCTCTAAAATATTGATCGAAACCAGGTTTACTTGACTGTTTCAGTGTGGTCCCACATTACTACGTGATCCAAACCAGAAAAACCCCAGGATCTGTTCAACAAGTATGTGAAAAACGCGAAAGTATGAGTCTGATGAGGTCAAATCCCAGACCTATCCCAGACTTAACTTGCGTTATCCTCTGAAATATTGATCGAAACAAGGTTTAATCGACTGTTTCAGCGTGGTGCCACATTACTACGTGATACAATCCAGAATCAGCCCAGGATCTAGCCATGAAGTATGAGAAATATGCGAAAGTATGAGCCCGATGAGGGCAAATCCTAGACCTAACCCAAACCTAACATGCGTTATCCTCTAAAATATTTATCAAGACCAGGTTTAATTGAATGTTTCAGTGTTGTAACACATTACTACGTGATCCAAACCAGAAAAAACCCAGGATCCGTTCAACAAGTATGTGAAGAATGCGAAAGTATGAGTCTGATCAGTGAAAATCCCAGACCTAACCTAGACCTAACATGCGTTATCCTCTAAAATATTGAGCGAAACCAAGTTTAATGGACTGTTTCAGTGTGGTACCACACTACTTCGTGATCCAAACTAGAGAAAGCCCAGGATCTGTTTAAGAAGTATGTGAAAAACGCTAAACTGTGAGCCTGATGAGGGCAAATCTTAGACCTAACCCAGACCTAAGATGCGTTATCTTCTAAAATATTTATCCAGACCAGGTTTCATTGAATGTTTCAGTGTGGTACCACTTTACTACCTGATACAATCCAGAGACAGCCCAGGATCTAGCCATGAAGTATGAGAAATATGCGAAAGTATGAGCCTGATGAGGGCCAAACCTCAGACCTAACCCAAACCTAACACGCGTTATCCTCTAAAATATTTATCAAGAAAAGGTTTAATTGAATGTTTCAGTGCGGTACCACATTACTACGTGAACCAAACCAGAAAAAACCCAGGATCCGTTCAACAAGTATGTTAAACCTGCCACAGTATGACTCTGATGAGGGCAAATCCCAGGCCTAACCTAGACCTAACATGCGTTGTCCTCTAGAATATTGATGGAAACCAGGTTTCATTGACTGTTTCAGTGTGGTACTACATTACTACGTGACGCAATCCAGAAAAAGCCCAGGATCTAGCCATCAAGTATGAGAAATATGCGAAAGAATGAGCCTGATGAGAGCAAATCCCAGACCTAACCTAGACCTAACATGCGTTATCCTCTAAAATATTGAGCGAAACCAGGTTTAATGGACTGTTTCAGTGACGTACCATACTACTTCGCGATCCAAACCAGAAAAAGCCCAGGATCTGTTCAACAAGTATGTGAAAAACGCTAAACTGTGAGCCTGATGAGGGCAAATGTTAGACCTAACCCAGACCTAAGATGCGTTATCTTCTAAAATATTTATCCAGACCAGGTTTCATTGAATGTTTCAGTGTGGTACCACTTTACTACCTGATACAATCCAGAGACAGCCCAGAATCTAGCCATGAAGTATGAGAAATATGCGAAAGTATGAGCCTGATGAGGGCCAAACCTCAGACCTAACCCAAACCTAACACGCGTTATCCTCTACAATATTTATCAAGAAAAGGTTTAATTGAATGTTTCAGTGCGGTACCACATTACTACGTGAACCAAACCAGAAAAAACCCAGGATCCGTTCAACAAGTATGTTAAACCTGCCACAGTATGACTCTGATGAGGGCAAATCCCAGGCCTAACCTAGACCTAACATGCGTTGTCCTCTAGAATATTGATGGAAACCAGGTTTCATTGACTGTTTCAGTGTGGTACTACATTACTACGTGACGCAATCCAGAAAAAGCCCAGGATCTAGCCATCAAGTATGAGAAATATGCGAAAGAATGAGCCTGATGAGAGCAAATCCCAGACCTGACCTAGACCTAACATGAATTATTCTCTAAAATATTGATCGAAACCAGGTTTAATTGACTGTTTCAGTGTGGTCCCACATTACTACGTGATCCAAACCAGAAAAAACCCAGGATCCGATCAACAAGTATGTGAAGAATGCGAAAGTATGAGTCTGATGAGTGAAAATCCCAGGCCTAACCTAGACCTAACATGCGTTATCCTCAAAAATATTGATCGAAACCTGGTTTAATCGACTGTTTCAGTGTGGTACCACATTACTATGTGATCCAAATCAGAAAATAACCCAGGATCTGTTCAACGAGTATGTGAAGTGTGCGAAAGTATGAGTCTGATGATATCAAATCCCAGGCCAATCCCAGACCTCACTTGCGTTATCCTTTAAAATATTTATCAAGGCCAGGTTTAATTGATTGTTTCAGTGTGGTCCCACATTACTACGTGATCCAAACCAGAAAAAACCCAGGATCTGTTCAACAAGTATGTGAAAAACGTGAAAGTATGAGCCTGATGAGGGCAAATCCCAGACATATCCCAGACATAACTTGCGTTGTCCTCTAAGATATTGATGGAAACCAGGTTTAATTGACTATTTCAGTGTTGTACTTCATTGCTACGTGATGCAATCCAGAAGAAGCCCAGGATCTAGCCATCAAGTATGAGAAATATGCGAAAGAATGACCCTGATGGGAGCAAATCCGAGACCTGACCTAGACCTAACATGAATTATTCTCTAAAATATTGATCGAAACCAGGTTTAATTGACTGTTTCAGTGTGGTCCCACGTTACTACGTGATCCAAACCAGAAAAAACCCAGGATCCGTTCAACAAGTATGTGAAAAACGCGAAAGAATGAGCCTGATGAGGGCAAATCCCAGACATATCCCAGACCTAACTTGCGTTGTCCTCTAAGATATTGATGGAAACCATGTTTAATTGACTGATTCAGTGTTGTACTTCATTACTACGTGATGCAATCCAGAAGAAGCCCAGGATCTAGCCATCAAGTATGAGAAATATGCGAAAGAATGAGCCTGATGAGAGCAAATCCCAGACCTGACCTAGACCTAACATGAATTATTCTCTAAAATATTGATCGAAACCAGGTTTAATTGACTGTTTCAGTCTGGTCCCACATTACTACGTGATCCAAACCAGAAAAAACCCAGGATCCGTTCAACAAGTTTGTAAAGAATGCGAAAGTATGAGTCTGATGAGTGAAAATCCCAGGCCTAACCTAGACCTAACATGCGTTATCCTCAAAAATATTGATCGACACCTGGTTTAATCGACTGTTTCAGTGTGGTACCGCAATACTATGTGATCCAGACCAGAAAATAACCCAGGATCTGTTCAACGAGTATGTGAAGTGTGCGAAAGTATGAGTCTGATGATGTCAAATCCCAGACCAATCCCAGACTTAACTTGCGTTATCCTCTAAAATATTGATCGAAACCAGGTTTAATCGACTGTTTCAGTGTGGTACCACATTACTACGTGATCCAAACCAGAAAAAACCCACGATCCGTTCAACAAGTATGTGAAGACTGCGAAAGTATGAGTCTGATGAGTGAAAATCCCAGACCTAACCTAGACCTAACATGCGTTATCCTCTAAAATATTGGTCCAAACCAGGTATAATGGAATGTTTCAGTGTGGTACCACACTACTACGTGATCCAAACCAGAAAAAACCCAGTATCTGTTCAACAAGTATGTGAAAAACGCGAAAGTATGAGCCTGATGAGGGCAAATCCAAGACCTATCCCAGACCTAACTTGCGTTGTCCTCTAAGATATTGATGGAAACCAGGTTTAATTGACTGTTTCAGTGTTGTACTTCATTACTACGTGATGCAATCCAGAAGAAGCCCAGGATCTAGCCATCAAGTATGAGAAATATGCGAAAGAATGAGCCTGATGAGAGCAAATCCCAGACCTGACCTAGACTTAACATGAATTATTCTCTAAAATAATGATCGAAACCAGGTTTAATCGACTGTTTCAGTGTGGTACCACATTACTACGTGATCCAAACCAGAAAAAACCCACGATCCGTTCAACAAGTATGTGAAGAATGCGAAAGTATGAGTCTGATCAGTGAAAATCCCAGACCTAACCTAGACCTAACATGCGTTATCCTCTAAAATATTGAGCGAAACCAGGTTTAATCGACTGTTTCAGCGTGGTGCCACATTACTACGTGATACAATCCAGATTCAGCCCTGGATCTAGCCATGAAGTATGAGAAATATGCGAAAGTATGAGCCCGATGAGGGCAAATCCTAGACCTAACCCAGACCTAACATGCGTTATCCTCTAAAATATTTATCAAGATCAGGTTTAATTGAATGTTTCAGTGTGGTAACACATTACTACGTGAACCAAACCAGAAAAAACCCAGGATCCGTTCAACAAGTATGTTAAAACTGCGACAGTATGACCCTGATGAGGGCAAATCCCAGGCCTATCCTAGACCTAACATGCGTTGTCCTCTAGAATATTGATGGAAACCAGGTTTAATTGACTGTTTCAGTGTTGTACCACACTACTGCGTGAACCAAACCAGAAAAAACCTAGGATCCGTTCAACAAGTATGTTAAAACTGCGACAGTATGACCCTGATGAGGGCAAATCCCAGACCTAACCTAGACCTAACATGCGTTGTCCTCTAGAATATTGATGGAAACCAGGTTTAATTGACTGTTTCTGTGTTGTACTTCATTACTACGTGATGCAATCCAGAAAAAGCCCAGGATCTAGCAATCATGTATGAGAAATATGCGAAAGAATGAGCCTGATGAGAGCAAATCCCAGACCTAACCTAGACCTAACATGAATTATTCTCTAAAATATTGATCGAAACCAGGTTTAATTGACTGTTTCAGCGTGGTACCACATTACTACGTGATACAATCCAGAAACAGCCCAGGATCTAGCCATGAAGTATGATAAATATGCGAAAGAATGAGCCTGATGAGTCAAATCCCAGACCTAACATGAATTATTCTCTAAAATATTGATCGAAACCTGGTTTAATTGACTCTTTCAGTGTGGTCCCACATTACTACGTGATCCAAACCAGAAAAAACCCAGGATCTGTTCAACAAGTATGTGAAAAACGCGAAAGTATGAGCCTGATGAGGGCAAATCCCAGACATATCCCAGACCTAACTTGCGTTGTCCTCTAAGATATTGATGGAAACCAGGTTTAATTGACTGTTTCAGTGTTGTACTTCATTACTACGTGATGCAATCCAGAAAAAGCGCAGGATCTAGCCATCAAGTATGAGAAATATGCGAAAGAATGAGCCTGATGAGAGCAAATCCCAGACCTAACCTAGACCTAACATGAATTATTCTCTAAAATATTGATCGAAACTAGGTTTAATTGACTGTTTCAGTGTGGTCCCACATTACTACGTGATCCAAACCAGAAAAAACCCAGGATCCGTTCAACAAGAATGTGAAGAATGCGAAGTTATGAGTCCGATGAGTGAAAATCCCAGGCCTAAACTAGACCTAACATGCGTTATCCTCAAAAATATTGATCGAAACCTGGTTTAATCGACTGTTTCAGAGTGGTACCACATTACTATGTGATCCAAACCAGAAAATAACCCAGGATCCGTTCAACAAGTATGTTAAAACTGCGACAGTATGACCCTGATGAGGGCAAATCCCAGGCCTAACCTAGACCTAACATGCGTTGTCCTCTAGAATATTGATGGAAACCAGGTTTAATTGACCGTTTCTGTGTTGCACTTCATTACTACGTGATGCAATCCAGAAACACCCCAGGATCTAGCCATGAAGTATGTGAAATATGCGAAAGTATGAGCCTGATGAGGGCAAATCCTAGACCTAACCCAAACCTAACATGCGTTTTCCTCTAAAATATTTATCAAGAGCAGGTTTAATTGAATGTTTCAGTGTGGTACCACATTACTACGCGAACCAAACCAGAAAAAAACCAGGATCCGTTCAACAAGTATGTGAAGAATGCGAAAGTATGAGTCTGATCAGTGAAAATCTCAGGCCTTACCTAGACCTAACTTGCGTTGTCCTCTAAAATATTGTTGGAAACCAGGTTTCATTGACTGTTTCAGTGTGGTACCACACTACTTCGTGATCCAAACCAGAGAAAGCCCAGGATCTGTTCAAGAAGTATGTGAAAAACGCTAAACTGTGAGCCTGATGAGGGCAAATCTTAGACCTAACCCAGACCTAAGATGCGTTATCCTCTAAAATATTTATCCAGACCAGGTTTCATTGAATGTTTCAGTGTGGTACCACTTTACTACCTGATACAATCCAGAAACAGCCCAGGATCTAGCCATGAAGTATGAGAAATATGCGAAAGTATGAGCCTGATGAGGGCCAAACCTCAGACCTAACCCAAACCTAACATGCGTTATCCTCTAAAATATTTATCAAGAAAAGGTTTAATTGAATCTTTCAGTGTGGTACCACATTACTACGTGAACCAAACCAGAAAAAACCCAGGATCCGTTCAACAAGTATGTTAAAACTGCCACAGTATGACTCTGATGAGGGCAAATCCCAGGCCTAACCTAGACCTAACATGCGTTGTCCTGTAGAATATTGATGGAAACCAGGTTTCATTGACTGTTTCAGTGTGGTACTACATTACTACGTGATCCAAACCAGAAAAAGCCCAGGATCTGTTCAACAAGTATGTAAAAACGCTAAACTGTGAGCCTGATGAGGGCAAATGTTAGACCTAACCCAGACATAAGATGCGTTATCCTCTAAAATATTTATCCAGACCAGGTTTCATTGAATGTTTCAGTGTGGTACCACTTTACTACGTGATCCAATCCAGAAATAGCCCAGAATCTAGCCATGAAGTATGAGAAATATGCGAAAGTAAGAGCCTGATGAGGGCAAATCCTAGACCTATCCCAGACCTAACTTGCGTTATCCTCTAAAATATTGATCGAAACCAGGTTTAATTGACTGTTTCAGCGTGGTACCTCATAACTACGTGATCCAATCCAGAAACTGCCCAGGATCTAGCCATGAAGTATGAGAAATATGCGAAAGTATGAGCCTGATGAGGGCAAATCCTAGACCTAACCCAGACCTTACATGCGTTATCCTCTAAAATATTTATCAAGATCTGGTTTAATTGATTGTTTCAGTGTGGTCCCACATTACTACGTGATCCAAACCAGAAAAAACCCAGGATCTGTTCAACATGTATGAGAAATATGCGAAAGAATGAGCCTGATGAGAGCAAATCCCAGACCTAAGTTAGACCTAACATGAATTATTCTCTAAAATATTGATCGAAACCAGGTTTACTTGACTGTTTCAGTGTGGTCCCACATTACTACGTGATCCAAACCAGAAAAACCCCCGGATCTGTTCAACAAGTATGTGAAAAACGCGAAAGTATGAGTCTGATGAGGTCAAATCCCAGACCTATCCCAGACTTAACTTGCGTTATCCTCTGAAATATTGATCGAAACAAGGTTTAATCGACTGTTTCAGCGTGGTGCCACATTACTACGTGATACAATCCAGAATCAGCCCAGGATCTAGCCATGAAGTATGAGAAATATGCGAAAGTATGAGCCCGATGAGGGCAAATCCTAGACCTAACCCAAACCTAACATGCGTTATCCTCTAAAATATTTATCAAGACCAGGTTTAATTGAATGTTTCAGTGTTGTAACACATTACTACGTGATCCAAACCAGAAAAAACCCAGGATCCGTTCAACAAGTATGTGAAGAATGCGAAAGTATGAGTCTGATCAGTGAAAATCCCAGACCTAACCTAGACCTAACATGCGTTATCCTCTAAAATATTGAGCGAAACCAAGTTTAATGGACTGTTTCAGTGTGGTACCACACTACTTCGTGATCCAAACTAGAGAAAGCCCAGGATCTGTTTAAGAAGTATGTGAAAAACGCTAAACTGTGAGCCTGATGAGGGCAAATCTTAGACCTAACCCAGACCTAAGATGCGTTATCTTCTAAAATATTTATCCAGACCAGGTTTCATTGAATGTTTCAGTGTGGTACCACTTTACTACCTGATACAATCCAGAGACAGCCCAGGATCTAGCCATGAAGTATGAGAAATATGCGAAAGTATGAGCCTGATGAGGGCCAAACCTCAGACCTAACCCAAACCTAACACGCGTTATCCTCTAAAATATTTATCAAGAAAAGGTTTAATTGAATGTTTCAGTGCGGTACCACATTACTACGTGAACCAAACCAGAAAAAACCCAGGATCCGTTCAACAAGTATGTTAAACCTGCCACAGTATGACTCTGATGAGGGCAAATCCCAGGCCTAACCTAGACCTAACATGCGTTGTCCTCTAGAATATTGATGGAAACCAGGTTTCATTGACTGTTTCAGTGTGGTACTACATTACTACGTGACGCAATCCAGAAAAAGCCCAGGATCTAGCCATCAAGTATGAGAAATATGCGAAAGAATGAGCCTGATGAGAGCAAATCCCAGACCTAACCTAGACCTAACATGCGTTATCCTCTAAAATATTGAGCGAAACCAGGTTTAATGGACTGTTTCAGTGACGTACCATACTACTTCGCGATCCAAACCAGAAAAAGCCCAGGATCTGTTCAACAAGTATGTGAAAAACGCTAAACTGTGAGCCTGATGAGGGCAAATGTTAGACCTAACCCAGACCTAAGATGCGTTATCTTCTAAAATATTTATCCAGACCAGGTTTCATTGAATGTTTCAGTGTGGTACCACTTTACTACCTGATACAATCCAGAGACAGCCCAGAATCTAGCCATGAAGTATGAGAAATATGCGAAAGTATGAGCCTGATGAGGGCCAAACCTCAGACCTAACCCAAACCTAACACGCGTTATCCTCTAAAATATTTATCAAGAAAAGGTTTAATTGAATGTTTCAGTGCGGTACCACATTACTACGTGAACCAAACCAGAAAAAACCCAGGATCCGTTCAACAAGTATGTTAAACCTGCCACAGTATGACTCTGATGAGGGCAAATCCCAGGCCTAACCTAGACCTAACATGCGTTGTCCTCTAGAATATTGATGGAAACCAGGTTTCATTGACTGTTTCAGTGTGGTACTACATTACTACGTGACGCAATCCAGAAAAAGCCCAGGATCTAGCCATCAAGTATGAGAAATATGCGAAAGTAAGAGCCTGATGAGGGCAAATCCTAGACCTATCCCAGACCTAACTTGCGTTATCCTCTAAAATATTGATCGAAACCAGGTTTAATTGACTGTTTCAGCGTGGTACCACATTACTACGTGATCCAAACCAGAAAAAACCCAGGATCTGTTCAACATGTATGAGAAATATACGAAAGAATGAGCCTGATGTGGGCAAATCCCAGACCTAACCTAGACCTAACATGAATTATTCTCTAAAATATTGATCGAAACCAGGTTTTATTGACTGTTTCAGTGTGGTCCCACATTTCTACGTGATCCAAACCAGAAATAACCCAGGATCCGTTCAACAAGTATGTGAAAAATGCGAAAGAATGAGTCTGATGAGTGAAAATCCCAGGCCTAACCTAGACCTAACATGCGTTATCCTCTAAAATATTGATCCAAACCAGGTTTAATGGACTGTTTCAACGTGGTACCACACTACTACGTGATCCAAACCATAAAAAACCCAGGATCTGTTCAACAAGTATGTGAAAAACGCGAAAGTATGAGCCTGATGAGGGCAAATCCCAGACATATCCCAGACCTAACTTGCGTTGTCCTCTAAGATATTGATGGAAACCAGGTTTAATTGACTGTTTCAGTGTTGTACTTCATTACTACGTGATGCAATCCAGAAGAAGCCCAGGATCTAGCCATCAAGTATGAGAAATATGCGAAAGAATGAGCCTGATGAGAGCAAATCCCAGACCTGACCTAGACCTAACATGAATTATTCTCTAAAATATTGATCGAAACCAGGTTTAATTGACTGTTTCAGTGTGGTCCCACATTACTACGTGATCCAAACCAGAAAAAACCCAGGATCCGATCAACAAGTATGTGAAGAATGCGAAAGTATGAGTCTGATGAGTGAAAATCCCAGGCCTAACCTAGACCTAACATGCGTTATCCTCAAAAATATTGATCGAAACCTGGTTTAATCGACTGTTTCAGTGTGGTACCACATTACTATGTGATCCAAATCAGAAAATAACCCAGGATCTGTTCAACGAGTATGTGAAGTGTGCGAAAGTATGAGTCTGATGATATCAAATCCCAGGCCAATCCCAGACCTAACTTGCGTTATCCTTTAAAATATTTATCAAGGCCAGGTTTAATTGATTGTTTCAGTGTGGACCCACATTACTACGTGATCCAAACCAGAAAAAACCCAGGATCTGTTCAACAAGTATGTGAAAAACGTGAAAGTATGAGCCTGATGAGGGCAAATCCCAGACATATCCCAGACATAACTTGCGTTGTCCTCTAAGATATTGATGGAAACCAGGTTTAATTGACTATTTCAGTGTTGTACTTCATTGCTACGTGATGCAATCCAGAAGAAGCCCAGGATCTAGCCATCAAGTATGAGAAATATGCGAAAGAATGACCCTGATGGGAGCAAATCCGAGACCTGACCTAGACCTAACATGAATTATTCTCTAAAATATTGATCGAAACCAGGTTTAATTGACTGTTTCAGTGTGGTCCCACGTTACTACGTGATCCAAACCAGAAAAAACCCAGGATCCGTTCAACAAGTATGTGAAAAACGCGAAAGAATGAGCCTGATGAGGGCAAATCCCAGACATATCCCAGACCTAACTTGCGTTGTCCTCTAAGATATTGATGGAAACCAGGTTTAATTGACTGATTCAGTGTTGTACTTCATTACTACGTGATGCAATCCAGAAGAAGCCCAGGATCTAGCCATCAAGTATGAGAAATATGCGAAAGAATGAGCCTGATGAGAGCAAATCCCAGACCTGACCTAGACCTAACATGAATTATTCTCTAAAATATTGATCGAAACCAGGTTTAATTGACTGTTTCAGTCTGGTCCCACATTACTACGTGATCCAAACCAGAAAAAACCCAGGATCCGTTCAACAAGTTTGTAAAGAATGCGAAAGTATGAGTCTGATGAGTGAAAATCCCAGGCCTAACCTAGACCTAACATGCGTTATCCTCAAAAATATTGATCGACACCTGGTTTAAACGACTGTTTCAGTGTGGTACCGCAATACTATGTGATCCAGACCAGAAAATAACCCAGGATCTGTTCAACGAGTATGTGAAGTGTGCGAAAGTATGAGTCTGATGATGTCAAATCCCAGACCAATCCCAGACTTAACTTGCATTATCCTCTAAAATATTGATCGAAACCAGGTTTAATCGACTGTTTCAGTGTGGTACCACATTACTACGTGATCCAAACCAGAAAAAACCCACGATCCGTTCAACAAGTATGTGAAGACTGCGAAAGTATGAGTCTGATGAGTGAAAATCCCAGACCTAACCTAGACCTAACATGCGTTATCCTCTAAAATATTGGTCCAAACCAGGTATAATGGAATGTTTCAGTGTGGTACCACACTACTACGTGATCCAAACCAGAAAAAACCCAGGATCTGTTCAACAAGTATGTGAAAAACGCGAAAGTATGAGCCTGATGAGGGCAAATCCAAGACCTATCCCAGACCTAACTTGCGTTGTCCTCTAAGATATTGATGGAAACCAGGTTTAATTGACTGTTTCAGTGTTGTACTTCATTACTACGTGATGCAATCCAGAAGAAGCCCAGGATCTAGCCATCAAGTATGAGAAATATGCGAAAGAATGAGCCTGATGAGAGCAAATCCCAGACCTGACCTAGACTTAACATGAATTATTCTCTAAAATAATGATCGAAACCAGGTTTAATCGACTGTTTCAGTGTGGTACCACATTACTACGTGATCCAAACCAGAAAAAACCCACGATCCGTTCAACAAGTATGTGAAGAATGCGAAAGTATGAGTCTGATCAGTGAAAATCCCAGACCTAACCTAGACCTAACATGCGTTATCCTCTAAAATATTGAGCGAAACCAGGTTTAATCGACTGTTTCAGCGTGGTGCCACATTACTACGTGATACAATCCAGATTCAGCCCTGGATCTAGCCATGAAGTATGAGAAATATGCGAAAGTATGAGCCCGATGAGGGCAAATCCTAGACCTAACCCAGACCTAACATGCGTTATCCTCTAAAATATTTATCAAGATCAGGTTTAATTGAATGTTTCAGTGTGGTAACACATTACTACGTGAACCAAACCAGAAAAAACCCAGGATCCGTTCAACAAGTATGTTAAAACTGCGACAGTATGACCCTGATGAGGGCAAATCCCAGGCCTATCCTAGACCTAACATGCGTTGTCCTCTAGAATATTGATGGAAACCAGGTTTAATTGACTGTTTCAGTGTTGTACCACACTACTGCGTGAACCAAACCAGAAAAAACCTAGGATCCGTTCAACATGTATGTTAAAACTGCGACAGTATGACCCTGATGAGGGCAAATCCCAGACCTAACCTAGACCTAACATGCGTTGTCCTCTAGAATATTGATGGAAACCAGGTTTAATTGACTGTTTCTGTGTTGTACTTCATTACTACGTGATGCAATCCAGAAAAAGCCCAGGATCTAGCAATCAAGTATGAGAAATATGCGAAAGAATGAGCCTGATGAGAGCAAATCCCAGACCTAACCTAGACCTAACATGAATTATTCTCTAAAATATTGATCGAAAACAGGTTTAATTGACTGTTTCAGCGTGGTACCACATTACTACGTGATACAATCCAGAAACAGCCCAGGATCTAGCCATGAAGTATGAGAAATATGCGAAAGTATGAGCCTGATGAGGGCAAATCCTAGACCTAACCCAGACCTAACATGCGTTATTCAATAAAATATTTATCAAGACCAGGTTTAAATGAATGTTTCAGTGTGGAACCACAATACTACGTGATCCAAACCAGAAAAAACCCAGGATCCGTTCAACAAGTATGTGAAGAATGCGAAAGTATGAGTCTGATCAGTGAAAATCCCGGACCTAACCTAGACCTAACATGCGTTATCCTCTAAAATATTGAGCGAAACCAAGTTTAATGGACTGTTTCAGTGTGGTACCACTTTACTACCTGATACAATCCAGAAACAGCCCAGGATCTAGCCATGAAGTATGAGAAATATGCGAAAGTATGAGCCTGATGAGGGCAAATCCTAGACCTAACCCAAACGTAACATGCGTTATCCTCTAAAATATTTATCAAGAAAAGGTTTAATTGAATGTTTCAGTGTGGTACCACATTACTACGTGAACCATACCAGAAAAAACCCAGGATCCGTTCAACAAGTATGTTAAAACTGCGACAGTATGACCCTGATGAGGGCAAATCCCAGGCCTAACCTAGACCTAACATGCGTTGTCCTCTAGAATATTGATGGAAACCAGGTTTAATTGACTGTTTCTGTGTTGCACTTCATTACTACGTGATGCAATCCAGAAAAAGCCCAGGATCTAGCCATCAAGTATGAGAAATATGCGAAAGAATGAGCCTGATGAGAGCAAATCCCAGACCTAACCTAGACCTAACATGAATTATTCTCTAAAATATTGATCGAAACCAGGTTTAATTGACTGTTTCAGCGTGGTACCACATTACTACGTGATACAATCCAGAAACAGCCCAGGATCTAGCCATGAAGTATGAGAAATATGCGAAAGAATGAGCCTGATGAGAGCAAATCCCAGACCTAACATGAATTATTATCTAAAATATTGATCGAAACCTGGTTTAATTGACTGTTTCAGTGTGGTCCCACATTACTACGTGATCCAAACCAGAAAAAACCCAGGATCTGTTCAACAAGTATGTGAAAAACGCGAAAGTATGAGCCTGATGAGGGCAAATCCCAGACATATCCCAGACCTAACTTGCGTTGTCCTCTAAGATATTGATGGAAACCAGGTTTAATTGACTGTTTCAGTGTTGTACTTCATTACTACGTGATGCAATCCAGAAAAAGCCCAGGATCTAGCCATCAAGTATGAGAAATATGCGAAAGAATGAGCCTGATGAGAGCAAATCCCAGACCTAACCTAGACCTAACATGAATTATTCTCTAAAATATTGATCGAAACCAGGTTTAATTGACTGTTTCAGTGTGGTCCCACATTACTACGTGATCCAAACCAGAAAAAACCCAGGATCCGTTCAACAAGTATGTGAAGAATGCGAAAGTATGAGTCTGATCAGTGAAAATCCCAGGCCTAAACTAGACCTAACATGCGTTATCCTCAAAAATATTGATCGAAACCTGGTTTAATCGACTGTTTCAGTGTGGTACCACATTACTATGTGATCCAAACCAGAAAATAACCCAGGATCTGTTCAACAAGTATGTGAAAAACGCGAAAGTATGAGTCTGATGAGGTCAAATCCCAGACCTATCCCAGACTTAACTTGTGTTATCCTCTAAAATATTGATCGAAACCAGGTTTAATCGACTGTATCAGCGTGGTACCACATTACTACGTGATACAATCCAGAAACACCCCAGGATCTAGCCATGAAGTATGTGAAATATGCGAAAGTATGAGCCTGATGAGGGCAAATCCTAGACCTAACCCAAACCTAACATGCGTTATCCTCTAAAATATTTATCAAGACCAGGTTTAATTGAATGTTTCAGTGTGGTACCACATTACTACGCGAACCAAGCCAGAAAAAACCCAGCATCCGTTCAACAAGTATGTGAAGAATGCGAAAGTATGAGTCTGATCAGTGAAAATCTCAGGCCTTACCTAGACCTAACTTGCGTTGTCCTCTAAAATATTGTTGGAAACCAGGTTTCATTGACTGTTTCAGTGTGGTACCACACTACTTCGTGATCCAAACCAGAGAAAGCCCAGGATCTGTTCAAGAAGTATGTGAAAAACGCTAAACTGTGAGCCTGATGAGGGCAAATCTTAGACCTAACCCAGACCTAAGATGCGTTATCCTCTAAAATATTTATCCAGACCAGGTTTCATTGAATGTTTCAGTGTGGTACCACTTTACTACTTGATACAATCCAGAGACAGCCCAGGATCTAGCCATGAAGTATGAGAAATATGCGAAAGTATGAGCCTGATGAGGGCCAAACCTCAGACCTAACCCAAACCTAACACGCGTTATCCTCTAAAATATTTATCAAGAAAAGGTTTAATTGAATGTTTCAGTGCGGTACCACATTACTACGTGAACCAAACCAGAAAAAACCCAGGATCCGTTCAACAAGTATGTTAAAACTGCCACAGTATGACTCTAATGAGGGCAAATCCCAGGCCTAACCTAGACCTAACATGAATTATTCTCTAAAATATTGATCGAAACCAGGTTTACTTGACTGTTTCAGTGTGGTCCCACATTACTACTTGATCCAAACCAGAAAAAACCCATGATCTGTTCAACAAGTATGTGAAAAACGCGAAAGTATGAGTCTGATGAGGTCAAATCCCAGACCTATCCCAGACTTAACTTGCGTTATCCTCTAAAATATTGATCGAAACCACGTTTAATCGACTGTTTCAGCGTGGTGCCACATTACTACGTGATACAATCCAGAAACAGCCCAGGATCTAGCCATGAAGTATGAGAAATATGCGAAAGTATGAGCCTGATGAGGGCAAATCCTAGACCTAACCCAAACCTAACATGCGTTATCCTCTAAAATATTTATCAAGACCAGGTTTAATTGAATGTTTCAGTGTGGTACCACATTACTACGTGAACCAAACCAGAAAAAACCCAGCATCCGTTCAACAAGTATGTTAAAACTGCGAGAGTATGACCCTGATGAGGGCAAATCCCAGGCCTAACCTAGACCTAACATGCGTTGTCCTCTAGAATATTGATGGAAACCTGGTTTCATTGACTGTTTCAGTGTGGTACTACATTACTACGTGACGCAATCCAGAAAAAGCCCAGGATCTAGCCATCAAGTATGAGAAATATGCGAAAGAATGAGCCTGATGAGAGCAAATCCCAGACCTAACCTAGACCTAACATGCGTTATCCTCTAAAATATTGAGCGAAACCAGGTTTAATGGACTGTTTCAGTGACGTACCACACTACTTCGTGATCCAAACCAGAAAAAGCCCAGGATCTGTTCAACAAGTATGTGAAAAACGCTAAACTGTGAGCCTGATGAGAGCAAATGTTACACCTAACCCAGACATAAGATGCGTTATCCTCTAAAATATTTATCCAGACCAGGTTTCATTGAATGTTTCAGTGTGGTACCACTTTACTACGTGATCCAATCCAGAAATAGCCCAGAATCTAGCCATGAAGTATGAGAAATATGCGAAAGTGAGAGCCTGATGAGGGCCAATCCTAGACCTATCCCAGACCTAACTTGCGTTATCCTCTAAAATATTGATCGAAACCAGGTTTAATTCACTGTTTCAGCGTGGTACCTCATTACTACGTGATCCAATCCAGAAACAGCCCAGGATCTAGCCATGAAGTATGAGAAATATGCGAAAGTGAGAGCCTGATGAGGTCAAATCCCAGACCTATCCCAGACTTAACTTGCGTTATCCTCTGAAATATTGATCGAAACCAGGTTTAATCGACTGTTTCAGCGTGGTGCCACATTACTACGTGATACAATCCAGAATCAGCCCAGGATCTAGCCATGAAGTATGAGAAATATGCGAAAGTATGAGCCCGATGAGGGCAAATCCTAGACCTAACCCAAACCTAACATGCGTTATCCTCTAAAATATTTATCAAGACCAGGTTTAATTGAATGTTTCAGTGTGGTAACACATTACTACGTGAACCAAACCAGAAAAAACCCAGGATCCGTTCAACAAGTATGTTAAAACTGCGACAGTATGACCCTGATGAGGGCAAATCCCAGACCTAAGCTAGACCTAACATGCGTTGTCCTCTAGAATATTGATGGAAACCAGGTTTAATTGACTGTTTCTGTGTTGTACTTCATTACTACGTGATGCAATCCAGAAAAAGCCCAGGATCTAGCAATCAAGTATGAGAAATATGCGAAAGAATGAGCCTGATGAGAGCAAATCCCAGACCTAACCTAGACCTAACATGAATTATTCTCTAAAATATTGATCGAAATCAGGTTTAATTGACTGTTTCAGCGTGGTACCACACTACTACGTGATACAATCCAGAAACAGCCCAGGATCTAGCCATGAAGTATGAGAAATATGCGAAAGAATGAGCCTGATGAGAGCAAATCCCAGACCTAACCTAGACCTAACATGAATTATTCTCTAAAATATTGATCGAAACCTGGTTTAATTGACTGTTTCAGTGTGGTCCCACATTACTACGTGATCCAAACCAGAAATAACCCAGGATCCGTTCAACAAGTATGTGAAGAATGCGAAAGTATGAGTCTGATGAGTGAAAATCCCAGGCCTAACCTAGACCTAACATGCGTTATCCTCTAAAATATTGATCCAAACCAGGTTTAATGGACTGTTTCAGTGTGGTACCACACTACTTCGTGATCCAAACCAGAGAAAGCCCAGGATCTGTTCAAGAAGTATGTGAAAAACGCTAAACTGCGAGCCTGATGAGGGCAAATCTTAGACCTAACCCAGACCTAAGATGCGTTATCCTCTAAAATATTTATCCAGACCAGGTTTCATTGAATGTTTCAGTGTGGTACCACTTTACTACCTGATACAATCCAGAAACAGCCCAGGATCTAGCCATGAAGTATGAGAAATATGCGAAAGTATAAGCCTGATGAGGGCAAATCCTAGACCTAACCCAAACCTAACATGCGTTATCCTCTAAAATATTTATCAAGAAAAGGTTTAATTGAATGTTTCAGTGTGGTACCACATTACTGCGTGAACCAAACCAGAAAAAACCCAGGATCCGTTCAACAAGTATGTTAAAACTGCGACAGTATGACCCTGATGAGGGCAAATCCCAGGCCTAACCTAGACCTAACATGCGTTGTCCTCTAGAATATTGATGGAAACCAGGTTTAATTGACTGTTTCTGTGTTGTACTTCATTACTACGTGATGCAATCCAGAAAAAGCCCAGGATCTAGCCATCAAGTATGAGAAATATGCGAAAGAATGAGCCTGATGAGAGCAAATCCCAGACCTAACCTAGACCTAACATGAATTATTCTCTAAAATAATGATCGAAACCTGGTTTAATTGACTGTTACAGTGTGGTCCCACATTACTACGTGATCCAAACCAGAAATAACCCAGGATCCGTTCAACAAGTATGTGAAGAATGCGAAAGTATGAGTCTGATGAGTGAAAATCCCAGGCCTAACCTAGACCTAACATGCGTTACCCTCTAAAATATTGATCCAAACCAGGTTTAATGGACTGTTTCAGTGTGGTACCACACTACTTCGTGATCCAAACCAGAGAAAGCCCTGGATCTGTTCAAGAAGTATGTGAAAAACGCTAAACTGTGAGCCTGATGAGGGCAAATCGTAGACCTAACCCAGACCTAAGATGCGTTATCCTCTAAAATATTTATCCAGACCAGGTTTCATTGAATGTTTCAGTGTGGTACCACTTTACTACCTGATACAATCCAGAAACAGCCCAGGATCTAGCCATGAAGTATGAGAAATATGCGAAAGTATGAGCCTGATGAGGGCAAATCCTAGACCTAACCCAAACCTAACATGCGTTATCCTCTAAAATATTTATCAAGAAAAGGTTTAATTGAATGTTTCAGTGTGGTACCACATTACTGCGTGATCCAAACCAGAAAAAACCCGGGATCCGTTCAACAAGAATGTGAAGAATGCGAAAGTATGAGTCCGATGAGTGAAAATCCCAGGCCTAACCTAGACCTAACATGCGTTATCCTCAAAAATATTGATCGAAACCTGGATTAATCGACTGTTTCAGTGTGGTACTACATTACTACGTGATGCAATCCAGAAAAAGCCCAGGATCTAGCCATCAAGTATGAGAAATATGCGAAAGAATGAGCCTGATGAGAGCAAATCCCAGACCTAACCTAGACCTAACATGAATTATTCTCTAAAATATTGATCGAAACCAGGTTTAATTGACTGTTTCAGCGTGGTACCACATTACTACGTGATACAATCCAGAAACAGCCCAAGATCTAGCCATGAAGTATGAGAAATATGCGAAAGAATGAGCCTGATGAGAGCAAATCCCAGACCTAACCTAGACCTAACATGAATTATTCTCTAAAATATTGATCGAAACCAGGTTTAATTGACTGTTTCAGCGTGGTCCCACATTACTACGTGATCCAAACCAGAAAAAACCCAGGATCCGTTCAACAAGAATGTGAAGAATGCGAAAGTATGAGTCCGATGAGTGAAAATCCCAGGCCTAACCTAGACCTAACATGCGTTACCCTCTAAAATATTGATCCAAACCAGGTTTAATGGACTGTTTCAGTGTGGTACCACACTACTTCGTGATCCAAACCAGAGAAAGCCCGGGATCTGTTCAAGAAGTATGTGAAAAACGCTAAACTGTGAGCCTGATGAGGGCAAATCGTAGACCTAACCCAGACCTAAGATGCGTTATCCTCTAAAATATTTATCCAGACCAGGTTTCATTGAATGTTTCAGTGTGGTACCACTTTACTACCTGATACAATCCAGAAACAGCCCAGGATCTAGCCATGAAGTATGAGAAATATGCGAAAGTATGAGCCTGATGAGGGCAAATCCTAGACCTAACCCAAACCTAACATGCGTTATCCTCTAAAATATTTATCAAGAAAAGGTTTAATTGAATGTTTCAGTGTGGTACCACATTACTGCGTGATCCAAACCAGAAAAAACCCAGGATCCGTTCAACAAGAATGTGAAGAATGCGAAAGTATGAGTCCGATGAGTGAAAATCCCAGGCCTAACCTAGACCTAACATGCGTTATCCTCAAAAATATTGATCGAAACCTGGATTAATCGACTGTTTCAGTGTGGTACTACATTACTACGTGATGCAATCCAGAAAAAGCCCAGGATCTAGCCATCAAGTATGAGAAATATGCGAAAGAATGAGCCTGATGAGAGCAAATCCCAGACCTAACCTAGACCTAACATGAATTATTCTCTAAAATATTGATCGAAACCAGGTTTAATTGACTGTTTCAGCGTGGTACCACATTACTACGTGATACAATCCAGAAACAGCCCAAGATCTAGCCATGAAGTATGAGAAATATGCGAAAGAATGAGCCTGATGAGAGCAAATCCCAGACCTAACCTAGACCTAACATGAATTATTCTCTAAAATATTGATCGAAACCAGGTTTAATTGACTGTTTCAGCGTGGTCCCACATTACTACGTGATCCAAACCAGAAAAAACCCAGGATCCGTTCAACAAGAATGTGAAGAATGCGAAAGTATGAGTCCGATGAGTGAAAATCCCAGGCCTAACCTAGACCTAACATGCGTTATCCTCAAAAATATTGATCGAAACCTGGATTAATCGACTGTTTCAGTGTGGTACTACATTACTACGTGATGCAATCCAGAAAAAGCCCAGGATCTAGCCATCAAGTATGAGAAATATGCGAAAGAATGAGCCTGATGAGAGCAAATCCCAGACCTAACCTAGACCTAACATGCGTTATCCTCTAAAATATTGAGCGAAACCAGGTTTAATGGACTGTTTCAGTGACGTACCACACTACTTCGTGATCCAAACCAGAAAAAGCCCAGGATCTGTTCAACTAGTATGTGAAAAACGCTAATCTGTGAGCCTGATGAGGGCAAATCTTAGACCGAACCCAGACATAAGATGCGTTATCCTCTAAAATATTTATCCAGACCAGGTTGCATTGAATGTTTCAGTGTGGTACCACTTTACTACCTGATACAATCCAGAAACAGCCCAGGATCTAGCCATGAAGTATGAGAAATATGCGAAAGTATGAGCCCGATGAGGGCAAATCCTAGACCTAACCCAAACCTAACATGCGTTATCGTCTAAAATATTTATCAAGACCAGGTTTAATTGAATGTTTCAGTGTGGTAACACATTACTACGTGAACCAAACCAGAAAAAACCCAGGATCCGTTCAACAAGTTTGTTAAAACTGCGACAGTATGACCCTGATGAGGGCAAATCCCAGGCCTAACCTAGACCTAACATGCGTTGTCCTCTGGAATAATGATGGAAATCAGGTTTAATTGACTGTTTCCGTGTTGTACTTCATTACTACGTGATGCAATCCAGAAAAAGCCCAGGATCTAGCCATGAAGTATGAGAAATATGCGAAAGAATGAGCCTGATGAGAGCAAATCCCAGACCTAACCTAGACCTAACATGAATTATTCTCTAAAATATTGATCGAAACCTGGTTTAATTGACTGTTTCAGTGTGGTCCCACATTACTACGTGATCCAAACCAGAAATAACCCAGGATCCGTTCAACAAGTATGTGAAGAATGCGAAAGTATGAGTCTGATGAGTGAAAATCCCAGGCCTAACCTAGACCTAACATGCGTTATCCTCTAAAATATTGATCCAAACCAGGTTTAATGGACTGCTTCAGTGTGGTACCACTTCGTGATCCAAACCAGAGAAAGCCCAGGATCTGTTCAAGAAGTATGTGAAAAACGCTAAACTGTGAGCCTGATGAGGGCAAATCTTAGACCTAACCCAGACCTAAGCTGCGTTATCCTCTAAAATATTTATCCAGACCAGGTTTCATTGAATGTTTCAGTGTGGTACCACTTTACTACCTGATACAATCCAGAAACAGCCCAGGATCTAGCCATGAAGTATGAGAAATATGCGAAAGTATGAGCCTGATGAGGGCAAATCCTAGACCTAACCCAAACATAACATGCGTTATCCTCTAAAATATTTATCAAGAAAAGGTTTAATTGAATGTTTCAGTGTGGTACCACATTACTGCGTGAACCAAACCAGAAAAAACCCAGGATCCGTTCAACAAGAATGTGAAGAATGCGAAAGTATGAGTCCGATAAGTGAAAATCCCAGGCCTAACCTAGACCTAACATGCGTTATCCTCAAAAATATTGATCGAAACCTGGATTAATCGACTGTTTCAGTGTGGTACTACATTACTACGTGATGCAATCCAGAAAAAGCCCAGGATCTAGCCATCAAGTATGAGAAATATGCGAAAGAATGAGCCTGATGAGAGCAAATCCCAGACCAAACCTAGACCTAACATGAATTATTCTCTAAAATATTGATCGAAACCAGGTTTAATTGACTGTTTCAGCGTGGTACCACATTACTACGTGATACAATCCAGAAACAGCCCAAGATCTAGCCATGAAGTATGAGAAATATGCGAAAGAATGAGCCTGATGAGAGCAAATCCCAGACCTAACCTAGACCTAACATGAATTATTCTCTAAAATATTGATCGAAACCAGGTTTAATTGACTGTTTCAGCGTGGTCCCACATTACTACGTGATACAATCCAGAAACAGCCCAGGATCTAGCCATGAGGTATGAGAAATATGCGAAAGAATGAGCCTGATGAGGGCAAATCCTAGCCCTATCCCAGACCTAACTTGCGTTGTCCTCTAGAATATTGATGAAAACCAGGTTTAATTGACTGTTTCAGTGTTGTACCACACTACTGCGTGAACCAAACCAGAAAGAACCCAGGATCCGTTCAACAAGTATGTTAAAACTGCGACAGTATGACCCTGATGAGGGCAAATCCCAGACCTAACCTAGACCTAACATGCGTTGTCCTCTAGAATATTGATGAAAACCAGGTTTAATTGACTGTTTCAGCGTGGTAACACATTACTACGTGATAGAATCCAGAAAAAGCCCAGGATCTAGCAATCAAGTATGAGAAATATGCGAAAGAATGAGCCTGATGAGAGCAAATCCCAGACCTAACCTAGACCTAACATGAATTATTCTCTAAAATATTGATCGAAACCAGGTTTAATTGACTGTTTCAGTGTGGTACCACATTACTACGTGATACAATCCAGAAACAGCCCTGGATCTAGCCATGAAGTATGAGAAATATGCGAAAGAATGAGCCTGATGAGAGCAAATCCCAGACCTAACCTAGACCTAACATGAATTATTCTCTAAAATATTGTTCGAAACCTGGTTTAATTGACTGTTTCAGTGTGGTCCCACATTACTACGTGATCCAAACCAGAAATAACCCAGGATCCGTTCAACAAGTATGTGAAGAATGCGAAAGTATGAGTCTGATGAGTGAAAATCCCAGGCCTAACCTAGACCTAACATGCGTTATCCTCTAAAATATTGATCCAAACCAGGTTTAATGGACTGTTTCAGTGTGGTACCACACTACTTCGTGATCCAAACCAGAGAAAGCCCAGGATCTGTTCACGAAGTATGTGAAAAACGCTAAACTGTGAGCCTGATGAGGGCAAATCTTAGACCTAACCCAGACCTAAGATGCGTTATCCTCTAAAATATTTATCCAGACCAGGTTTCATTGAATGTTTCAGTGTGGTACCACTTTACTACCTGATACAATCCAGAAACAGCCCAGGATCTAGCCATGATGTATGAGAAATATGCGAAAGTATAAGCCTGATGAGGGCAAATCCTAGACCTAACCCAAACCTAACATGCGTTATCCTCTAAAATATTTATCAAGAAAAGGTTTAATTGAATGTTTCAGTGTGGTACCACATTACTGCGTGAACCAAACCAGAAAAAACCCAGGATCCGTTCAACAAGTATGTTAAAACTGCGACAGTATGACCCTGATGAGGGCAAATCCCAGACCTAACCTAGACCTAACATGCGTTGTCCTCTAGAATATTGATCGAAACCTGGATTAATCGACTGTTTCAGTGTGGTACTTCATTACTACGTGATGCAATCCAGAAAAAGCCCAGGATCTAGCAATCAAGTATGAGAAATATGCGAAAGAATGAGCCTGATGAGAGCAAATCCCAGACCTAACCTAGACCTAACATGAATTATTCTCTAAAATATTGATCGAAACCAGGTTTAATTGACTGTTTCAGCGTGGTACCACACTACTACGTGATACAATCCAGAAACAGCCCAGGATCTAGCCATGAAGTGTGAGAAATATGCGAAAGAATGAGCCTGATGAGAGCAAATCCCAGACCTAACCTAGACCTAACATGAATTATTCTCTAAAATATTGATCGAAACCTGGTTTAATTGACTGTTTCAGTGTGGTCCCACATTACTACGTGATCCAAACCAGAAATAACCCAGGATCCGTTCAACAAGTATGTGAAGAATGCGAAAGTATGAGTCTGATGAGTGAAAATCCCAGGCCTAACCTAGACCTAACATGCGTTATCCTCTAAAATATTGATCCAAACCAGGTTTAATGGACTGTTTCAGTGTGGTACCACACTACTTCGTGATCCAAACCAGAGAAAGCCCAGGATCTGTTCAAGAAGTATGTGAAAAACGCTAAACTGCGAGCCTGATGAGGGCAAATCTTAGACCTAACCCAGACCTAAGATGCGTTATCCTCTAAAATACTTATCCAGACCAGGTTTCATTGAATGTTTCAGTGTGGTACCACTTTACTACCTGATACAATCCAGAAACAGCCCAGGATCTAGCCATGAAGTATGAGAAATATGCGAAAGTATAAGCCTGATGAGGGCAAATCCTAGACCTAACCCAAACCTAACATGCGTTATCCTCTAAAATATTTATCAAGAAAAGGTTTAATTGAATGTTTCAGTGTGGTACCACATTACTGCGTGAACCAAACCAGAAAAAACCCAGGATCCGTTCAACAAGTATGTTAAAACTGCGACAGTATGACCCTGATGAGGGCAAATCCCAGGCCTAACCTAGACCTAACATGCGTTGTCCTCTAGAATATTGATGGAAACCAGGTTTAATTGACTGTTTCTGTGTTGTACTTCATTACTACGTGATGCAATCCAGAAAAAGCCCAGGTTCTAGCCATCAAGTATGAGAAATATGCGAAAGAATGAGCCTGATGAGAGCAAATCCCAGACCTAACCTAGACCTAACATGAATTATTCTCTAAAATAATGATCGAAACCTGGTTTAATTGACTGTTTCAGTGTGGTCCCACATTACTACGTGATCCAAACCAGAAATAACCCAGGATCCGTTCAACAAGTATGTGAAGAATGCGAAAGTATGAGTCTGATGAGTGAAAATCCCAGGCCTAACCTAGACCTAACATGCGTTACCCTCTAAAATATTGATCCAAACCAGGTTTAATGGACTGTTTCAGTGTGGTACCACACTACTTCGTGATCCAAACCAGAGAAAGCCCAGGATCTGTTCAAGAAGTATGTGAAAAACGCTAAACTGCGAGCCTGATGAGGGCAAATCTTAGACCTAACCCAGACCTAAGATGCGTTATCCTCTAAAATATTTATCCAGACCAGGTTTCATTGAATGTTTCAGTGTGGTACCACTTTACTACCTGATACAATCCAGAAACAGCCCAGGATCTAGCCATGAAGTATGAGAAATATGCGAAAGTATGAGCCTGATGAGGGCAAATCCTAGACCTAACCCAAACCTAACATGCGTTATCCTCTAAAATATTTATCAAGAAAAGGTTTAATTGAATGTTTCAGTGTGGTACCACATTACTGCGTGATCCAAACCAGAAAAAACCCAGGATCCGTTCAACAAGAATGTGAAGAATGCGAAAGTATGAGTCCGATGAGTGAAAATCCCAGGCCTAACCTAGACCTAACATGCGTTATCCTCAAAAATATTGATCGAAACCTGGATTAATCGACTGTTTCAGTGTGGTACTACATTACTACGTGATGCAATCCAGAAAAAGCCCAGGATCTAGCCATCAAGTATGAGAAATATGCGAAAGAATGAGCCTGATGAGAGCAAATCCCAGACCTAACCTAGACCTAACATGAATTATTCTCTAAAATATTGATCGAAACCAGGTTTAATTGACTGTTTCAGCGTGGTACCACATTACTACGTGATACAATCCAGAAACAGCCCAAGATCTAGCCATGAAGTATGAGAAATATGCGAAAGAATGAGCCTGATGAGAGCAAATCCCAGACCTAACCTAGACCTAACATGAATTATTCTCTAAAATATTGATCGAAACCAGGTTTAATTGACTGTTTCAGCGTGGTCCCACATTACTACGTGATCCAAACCAGAAAAAACCCAGGATCCGTTCAACAAGAATGTGAAGAATGCGAAAGTATGAGTCCGATGAGTGAAAATCCCAGGCCTAACCTAGACCTAACATGCGTTATCCTCAAAAATATTGATCGAAACCTGGATTAATCGACTGTTTCAGTGTGGTACTACATTACTACGTGATGCAATCCAGAAAAAGCCCAGGATCTAGCCATCAAGTATGAGAAATATGCGAAAGAATGAGCCTGATGAGAGCAAATCCCAGACCTAACCTAGACCTAACATGCGTTATCCTCTAGAATATTGATGGAAACCAGGTTTAATTGACTGTTTCAGTGTTGTACCACACTACTGCGTGAACCAAACCAGAAAAAACCCAGGATCCGTTCAACAAGTATGTTAAAACTGCGACAGTATGCCCCTGATGAGGGCAAATCCCAGACCTAACCTAGACCTAACATGCGTTGTCCTCTAGAATATTGATGGAAACCAGGTTTAATTGACTGTTTCTGTGTTGTACTTCATTACTACGTGATGCAATCCAGAAAAAGCCCAGGATCTAGCAATCAAGTATGAGAAATATGCGAAAGAATGAGCCTGATGAGAGCAAATCCCAGACCTAACCTAGACCTAACATGAATTATTCTCTAAAATATTGATCGAAACCAGGTTTAATTGACTGTTTCAGCGTGGTACCACACTACTACGTGATACAATCCAGAAACAGCCCAGGATCTAGCCATGAAGTATGAGAAATATACGAAAGAATGAGCCTGATGAGAGCAAATCCCAGACCTAACCTAGACCTAACATGAATTATTCTCTAAAATATTGATCGAAACCTGGTTTAATTGACTGTTTCAGTGTGGTCCCACATTACTACGTGATCCAAACCAGAAATAACCCAGGATCCGTTCAACAAGTATGTGAAGAATGCGAAAGTATGAGTCTGATGAGTGAAAATCCCAGGCCTAACCTAGACCTAACATGCGTTATCCTCTAAAATATTGATCCAAACCAGGTTTAATGGACTGTTTCAGTGTGGTACCACACTACATCGTGATCCAAACCAGAGAAAGCCCAGGATCTGTTCAAGAAGTATGTGAAAAACGCTAAACTGTGAGCCTGATGAGGGCAAATCTTAGACCTAACCCAGACCTAAGCTGCGTTATCCTCTAAAATATTTATCCAGACCAGGTTTCATTGAATGTTTCAGTGTGGTACCACTTTACTACCTGATACAATCCAGAAACAGCCCAGGATATAGCCATGAAGTATGAGAAATATGCGAAAGTATGAGCCTGATGAGGGCAAATCCTAGACCTAACCCAAACATAACATGCGTTATCCTCTAAAATATTTATCAAGAAAAGGTTTAATTGAATGTTTCAGTGTGGTACCACATTACTGCGTGAACCAAACCAGAAAAAACCCAGGATCCGTTCAACAAGAATGTGAAGAATGCGAAAGTATGAGTCCGATGAGTGAAAATCCCAGGCCTAACCTAGACCTAACATGCGTTATCCTCAAAAATATTGATCGAAACCTGGATTAATCGACTGTTTCAGTGTGGTACTACATTACTACGTGATGCAATCCAGAAAAAGCCCAGGATCTAGCCATCAAGTATGAGAAATATGCGAAAGAATGAGCCTGATGAGAGCAAATCCCAGACCTAACCTAGACCTAACATGAATTATTCTCTAAAATATTGATCGAAACCAGGTTTAATTGACTGTTTCAGCGTGGTACCACATTACTACGTGATACAATCCAGAAACAGCCCAAGATCTAGCCATGAAGTATGAGAAATATGCGAAAGAATGAGCCTGATGAGAGCAAATGCCAGACCTAACCTAGACCTAACATGAATTATTCTCTAAAATATTGATCGAAACCAGGTTTAATTGACTGTTTCAGCGTGGTCCCACATTACTACGTGATACAATCCAGAAACAGCCCAGGATCTAGCCATGAGGTATGAGAAATATCCGAAAGAATGAGCCTGATGAGGGCAAATCCTAGCCCTATCCCAGACCTAACTTGCGTTGTCCTCTAGAATATTGATGAAAACCAGGTTTAATTGACTGTTTCAGTGTTGTACCACACTACTGCGTGAACCAAACCAGAAAAAACCCAGGACCCGTTCAACAAGTATGTTAAAACTGCGACAGTATGACCCTGATGAGGGCAAATCCCAGACCTAACCTAGACCTAACATGCGTTGTCCTCTAGAATATTGATGAAAACCAGGTTTAATTGACTGTTTCAGCGTGGTACCACATTACTACGTGATACAATCCAGAAAAAGCCCAGGATCTAGCAATCAAGTATGAGAAATATGCGAAAGAATGAGCCTGATGAGAGCAAATCCCAGACCTAACCTAGACCTAACATGAATTATTCTCTAAAATATTGATCGAAACCAGGTTTAATTGACTGTTTCAGTGTGGTACCACATTACTACGTGATACAATCCAGAAACAGAACTGGATCTAGCCATGAAGTATGAGAAATATGCGATAGAATGAGCCTGATGAGAGCAAATCCCAGACCTAACCTAGACCTAACATGAATTATTCTCTAAAATATTGATCGAAACCTGGTTTAATTGACTGTTTCAGTGTGGTCCCACATTACTACGTGATCCAAACCAGAAATAACCCAGGATCCGTTCAACAAGTATGTGAAGAATGCGAAAGTATGAGTCTGATGAGTGAAAATCCCAGGCCTAACCTAGACCTAACATGCGTTATCCTCTAAAATATTGATCCAAACCAGGTTTAATGGACTGTTTCAGTGTGGTACCACACTACTTCGTGATCCAAACCAGAGAAAGCCCAGGATCTGTTCACGAAGTATGTGAAAAACGCTAAACTGTGAGCCTGATGAGGGCAAATCTTAGACCTAACCCAGACCTAAGATGCGTTATCCTCTAAAATATTTATCCAGACCAGGTTTCATTGAATGTTTCAGTGTGGTACCACTTTACTACCTGATACAATCCAGAAACAGCCCAGGATCTAGCCATGATGTATGAGAAATATGCGAAAGTATAAGCCTGATGAGGGCAAATCCTAGACCTAACCCAAACCTAACATGCGTTATCCTCTAAAATATTTATCAAGAAAAGGTTTAATTGAATGTTTCAGTGTGGTACCACATTACTGCGTGAACCAAACCAGAAAAAACCCAGGATCCGTTCAACAAGTATGTTAAAACTGCGACAGTATGACCCTGATGTGGGCAAATCCCAGGCCTAACCTAGACCTAACATGCGTTGTCCTCTAAGATATTGATGGAAACCAGGTTTAATTGACTGTTTCAGTGTTGTACTTCATTACTACGTGATGCAATCCTGAAAAAGCCCAGGATCTAGCCATCAAGTATGAGAAATATGCGAAAGAATGAGCCTGATGAGAGCAAATCCCAGACCTAACCTAGACCTAACATGAATTATTCTCTAAAATATTGATCGAAACCAGGTTTAATTGACTGTTTCAGTGTGGTCCCACATTACTACGTGATCCAAACCAGAAATAACCCAGGATCCGTTCAACAAGTATGTGAAGAATGCGAAAGTATGAGTCTGATGAGTGAAAATCCCAGGCCTAACCTAGACCTAACATGCGTTATCCTCTAAAATATTGATCCAAACCAGGTTTAATGGACTGTTTCAGCGTGGTACCACACTGCTACGTGATCCAAACCAGAAACAACCCAGGATCTGTTCAACAAGTATGTTAAAACTGCGACAGTATGACCCTGATGAGGGCAAATCCCAGGCCTAACCTAGACCTAACATGCGTTGTCCTCTAGAATATTGATGGAAACCAGGTTTAATTGACTGTTTCTGTGTTGTACTTCATTACTACGTGATGCAATCCAGAAAAAGCCCAGGATCTAGCCATCAAGTATGAGAAATATGCGAAAGAATGAGCCTGATGAGAGGAAATCCCAGACCTAACCTAGACCTAACATGCGTTATCCTCAAAAATATTGATCCAAACCTGGTTTAATGGACTGTTTCAGTGTGGTACCACACTACTTCGTGATCCAAACCAGAGAAAGCCCAGGATCTGTTCAAGAAGTATGTGAAAAACGCTAAACTGTGAGCCTGATGAGGGCAAATCTTAGACCTAACCCAGACCTAAGATGCGTTATCCTCTAAAATATTTATCCAGACCAGGTTTCATTGAATGTTTCAGTGTGGTACCACTTTACTACCTGATACAATCCAGAAACAGCCCAGGATCTAGCCATGAAGTATGAGAAATATGCGAAAGTATGAGCCTGATGAGGGCAAATCCTAGACCTAACCCAAACCTAACATGCGTTATCCTCTAAAATATTTATCAAGAAAAGGTTTAATTGAATGTTTCAGTGTGGTACCACATTACTGCGTGAACCAAACCAGAAAAAACCCAGGATCCGTTCAACAAGTATGTTAAAACTGCGACAGTATGACCCTGATGAGGGCAAATCCCAGGCCTAACCTAGACCTAACATGCGTTGTCCTCTAGAATAATGCTGGAAACCAGGTTTAATTGACTGTTTCTGTGTTGTACTTCATTACTACGTGATGCAATCCAGAAAAAGCCCACGATCTAGCCATCAAGTATGAGAAATATGCGAAAGAATGAGCCTGATGAGAGCAAATCCCAGACCTAACCTAGACCTAACATGAATTATTCTCTAAAATATTGATCGAAACCAGGTTTAATTGACTGTTTCAGCGTGGTACCACATTACTACGTGATACAATCCAGAAACAGCCCAAGATCTAGCCATGAAGTATGAGAAATATGCGAAAGAATGAGCCTGATGAGAGCAAATCCCAGACCTAACCTAGACCTAACATGAATTATTCTCTAAAATATTGATCGGAACCAGGTTTAATTGACGGTTTCAGCGTGGTCCCACATTACTACGTGATCCAAACCAGAAAAAACCCAGGATCCGTTCAACAAGAATGTGAAGAATGCGAAAGTATGAGTCCGATGAGTGAAAATCCCAGGCCTAACCTAGACCTAACATGCGTTATCCTCAAAAATATTGATCGAAACCTGGATTAATCGACTGTTTCAGTGTGGTACTACATTACTACGTGATGCAATCCAGAAAAAGCCCAGGATCTAGCCATCAAGTATGAGAAATATGCGAAAGAATGAGCCTGATGAGAGCAAATCCCAGACCTAACCTAGACCTAACATGCGTTATCCTCTAAAATATTGAGCGAAACCAGGTTTAATGGACTGTTCCAGTGACGTACCACACTACTTCGTGATCCAAACCAGAAAAAGCCCAGGATCTGTTCAACTAGTATGTGAAAAACGCTAATCTGTGAGCCTGATGAGGGCAAATCTTAGATCGAACCCAGACATAAGATGCGTTATCCTCTAAAATATTTATCCAGACCAGGTTGCATTGAATGTTTCAGTGTGGTACCACTTTACTACGTGATCCAATCCAGAAATAGCCCAGGATCTAGCCATGAAGTATGAGAAATATGCGAAACTAAGAGCCTGATGAGGGCAAATCCTAGACCTATCCCAGACCTAACTTGCGTTATCCTCTAGAATATTGATGGAAACCAGGTTTAATTGACTGTTTCTGTGTTGTACTTCATTACTACGTGATGCAATCCAGAAAAAGCCCAGGATCTAGCAATCAAGTATGAGAAATATGCGAAAGAATGAGCCTGATGAGAGCAAATCCCAGACCTAACCTAGACCTAACATGAATTATTCTCTAAAATATTGATCGAAACCAGGTTTAATTGACTGTTTCAGCGTGGTACCACATTACTACGTGATACAATCCAGAAACAGCCCAGGATCTAGCCATGAAGTATGAGAAATATACGAAAGAATGAGCCTGATGAGGGCAAATCCTAGCCCTATCCCAGACCTAACTTGCGTTGTCCTCTAGAATATTGATGAAAACCAGGTTTAATTGACTGTTTCAGTGTTGTACCACACTACTGCGTGAACCAAACCAGAAAAAACCCAGGATCCGTTCAACAAGTATGTTAAAACTGCGACAGTATGACCCTGAATGAGGGCAAATCCCAGACCTAACCTAGACCTAACATGCGTTATCCTCTAAAATATTGATCCAAACCACGTTTAATGGACTGTTTCAGTGTGGTACCACACTACTTCGTGATCCAAACCAGAGAAAGCCCAGGATCTGTTCACGAAGTATGTGAAAAACGCTAAACTGTGAGCCTGATGAGGGCAAATCTTAGACCTAACCCAGACCTAAGATGCGTTATCCTCTAAAATATTTATCCAGACCAGGTTTCATTGAATGTTTCAGTGTGGTACCACTTTACTACCTGATACAATCCAGAAACAGCCCAGGATCTAGCCATGAAGTATGAGAAATATGCGAAAGTATAAGCCTGATGAGGGCAAATCCTAGACCTAACCCAAACCTAACATGCGTTATCCTCTAAAATATTTATCAAGAAAAGGTTTAATTGAATGTTTCAGTGTGGTACCACATTACTGCGTGAACCAAACCAGAAAAAACCCAGGATCCGTTCAACAAGTATGTTAAAACTGCGACAGTATGACCCTGATGAGGGCAAATCCCAGGCCTAACCTAGACCTAACATGCGTTGTCCTCTAGAATATTGATGGAAACCAGGTTTAATTGACTGTTTCTGTGTTGTACTTCATTACTACGTGATGCAATCCAGAAAAAGCCCAGGATCTAACCATCAAGTATGAGAAATATGCGAAAGAATGAGCCTGATGAGAGCAAATCCCAGACCTAACCTAGACCTAACATGAATTATTCTCTAAAATATTGATCGAAACCAGGTTTAATTGACTGTTTCAGCGTGGTACCACATTACTACGTGATACAATCCAGAAACAGCCCAAGATCTAGCCATGAAGTATGAGAAATATGCGAAAGAATGAGCCTGATGAGAGCAAATCCCAGACCTAACCTAGACCTAACATGAATTATTCTCTAAAATAATGATCGAAACCTGGTTTAATTGACTGTTTCAGTGTGGTCCCACATTACTACGTGATCCAAACCAGAAATAACCCAGGATCCGTACAACAAGTATGTGAAGAATGCGAAAGTATGAGTCTGATGAGTGAAAATCCCAGGCCTAACCTAGACCTAACATGCGTTATCCTCTAAGATATTGATCCAAACCAGGTTTAATGGACTGTTTCAGCGTGGTACCACACTGCTACGTGATCCAAACCAGAAAAAACCCAGGATCTGTTCAACAAGTATGTGAAAAACGCGAAAGTATGAGCCTGATGAGGGCAAATCCCAGACATATCCCAGACCTAACTTGCGTTGTCCTCTAAGATATTGATGGAAACCAGGTTTAATTGACTGTTTCAGTGTTGTACTTCATTACTACGTGATGCAATCCTGAAAAAGCCCAGGATCTAGCCATCAAGTATGAGAAATATGCGAAAGAATGAGCCTGATGAGAGCAAATCCCAGACCTAACCTAGACCTAACATGAATTATTCTCTAAAATATTGATCGAAACCAGGTTTAATTGACTGTTTCAGCGTGGTCGCACATTACTACGTGATCCAAACCAGAAAAAACCCAGGATCCGTTCAACAAGAATGTGAAGAATGCGAAAGTATGAGTCCGATGAGTGAAAATCCCAGGCCTAACCTAGACCTAACATGCGTTATCCTCAAAAATATTGATCGAAACCTGGATTAATCGACTGTTTCAGTATGGTACTACATTACTACGTGATGCAATCCAGAAAAAGCCCAGGATCTAGCCATCAAGTATGAGAAATATGCGAAAGAATGAGCCTGATGAGAGCAAATCCCAGATCTAACCTAGACCTAACATGCGTTATCCTCTAAAATATTGAGCGAATCCAGGTTTAATGGACTGTTTCAGTGACGTACCACACTACTTCGTGATCCAAACCAGAAAAAGCCCAGGATCTGTTCAACTAGTATGTGAAAAACGCTAATCTGTGAGCCTGATGAGGGCAAATCATAGACCGAACCCAGACATAAGATGCGTTATCCTCTAAAATATTTATCCAGACCAGGTTTCATTGAATGTTTCAGTGTGGTACCACTTTACTACGTGATCCAATCCAGAAATAGCCCAGGATCTAGCCATGATGTATGAGAAATATGCGAAACTAAGAGCCTGATGAGGGCAAATCCTAGACCTATCCCAGACCTAACTTGCGTTATCCTCTAAAATATTGATCGAAACCAGGTTTAATTGACTGTTTCAGCGTGGTACCACATTACTACGTGATCCAATCCAGAAACAGCCCAGGATCTAGCCATGAAGTATGAGAAATATGCGAAAGTATGAGCCTGATAAGGGCAAATCCTAGACCTAACCCAGACCTAACATGCGTTATCCTCTAAAATATTTATCAAGATCAGCTTTAATTGATTGTTTCAGTGTGGTCCCACATTACTACGTGATCCAAACCAGAAAAAACCCAGGATCTGTTCAACATGTATGAGAAATATGCGAAAGAATGAGCCTGATGAGAGCAAATCCCAGACCTAACCTAGACCTAACATGAATTATTCTCTAAAATATTGATCGAAACCAGGTTTACTTGACTGCTTCAGTGTGGTCCCACAATACTACATGATCCAAACCAGAGAAAACCCAGGATCCGTTCAACAAGTATGTGAAGATTGCGAAAGTATGAGTCTGATGAGGGAAAATCCCAGGCCTAACCTAGACCTAACATGCGTTATCCTCTAAAATATTGATCGAAACCAGGTTTAGTCGACTGTTTCAGTGTGGTCCCCCTTTCTTACGTGATCCAAACCAGAAAAAACCCAGGATCCGTTCAACAAGTATGTGAAGAATGCGAAAGTATGAGTCTGATGAGGTCAAATCCCAGACCTATCCCAGACTTAACTTGCGTTATCCTCCAAAACATTGATCGAAACCAGGTTTAATCGACTGTTTCAGCGTGGTACCACATTACTACGTGATACAATCCAGAAACAGCCCAGGATCTAGCCATGAAGTATGAGAAATATGCGAAAGTATGAGCCTGATGAGGGCAAATCCTAGACCTAACCCAAACCTAACATGCGTTATCCTCTAAAATATTTATCAAGACCAGGTTTAATTGTATGTTTCAGTGTGGTACCACATTACTACGTGAACCAAACCAGAAAAAACCCAGTATCCGTTCAACAAGTATGTTAAAACTGCGACAGTATGAGCCTGATGAGGGCAAATCCCAGGCCTAACCTAGACCTAACATGCGTTGTCCTCTAAAATATTGATGGAAACCAGGTTTAATTGACTGTTTCAGTGTTGTACTTCATTGCTACGTGATGCAATCCAGAAAAAGCCCAGGATCTAGCCATCAAGTATGAGAAATATGCGAAAGAATGAGCCTGATGAGAGCAAATCCCAGACCTAACCTAGACCTAACATGAATTATTCTCTAAAATATTGATCGAAACCAGGTTTAATTGACTGTTTCAGTGTTGTACATCATTACTACGTGATGCAATCCAGAAAAAGCCCAGGATCTAGCCATCAAGTATGAGAAATATGCGAAAGAATGAGCCTGATGAGAGCAAATCCCTGACCTAACCTAGACCTAACATGAATTATTCTCTAAAATATTGATCAAAACCAGGTTTAATAGACTGTTTCAGTGTGGTACCACATTACTACGTGATCCAATCCAGAAATAGCCCAGGATCTAGCCATGAAGTATGAGAAATATGCGAAAGTAAGAGCCTGATGAGGGCAAATCCTAGACCTAACCCAGACCTAACATGCGTTATTCTGTAAAATTTTTATCAAGACCAGGTTTAATTGAATGTTTCATTGTGGTACCTCATGACTACGTGATCAAAACCAGAAAAAAACCCAGGATCCGTTCAACAAGTATGTGAAGAATGCGAAAGTATGAGTCTGATCAGTGAAAATCTCAGGCCTTACCTAGACCTAACTTGCGTTGTCCTCTAAAATATTGATGGAAACCAGGTTTCATTGACAGTTTCAGTGTGGTACTACATTACTACGTGATGCAATCCAGAAAAAGCCCAGGATCTAGCCATCAAGTATGAGAAATATGCGAAAGAATGAGCCTGATGAGAGCAAATCCCAGACCTAACCTAGACCTAACATGCGTTATCCTCTAAAATATTGAGCGAAACCAGGTTTAATGGACTGTTTCAGTGTGGTACCACACTACTTCGTGATCCAAACCAGAAAAAACCCAGGATCTGTTCAACAAGTATGTGAAAAACGCTAAACTGTGAGCCTGATGAGGGCAAATCTTAGACCTAACCCAGACCTAAGATGCGTTACCCTCTAAAATATTTATCCAGACCAGGTATAATGGACTGTTTCAGTGTGGTGCCACACTACTTCGTGATCCAAACCATAAAAAACCCAGGATCTGTTCAACAAGTATGTGAAAAACGCTAAACTGTGAGCCTGATTAGGGCAAATCTTAGACCTAACCCAGACCTAAGATGCGTTATCCTCTAAAATATTTATCCAGACCAGGTTTTATTGAATGTTTCAGTGTGGTACCACTTTACTACGTGATCCAATCCAGAAGTAGCCCAGGATCTAGCCATGAAGTATGAGAAATATGCGAAAGTAAGAGCCTGATGAGGGCAAATCCTAGACCTATCCCAGACCTAACTTGCGTTTTCCTCTAAAATATTGATCGAAACCAGGTTTAATTGACTGTTTCAGCGTGGTACCACATTACTACGTGATCCAATCCAGAAACAGCCCAGGATCTAGCCATGAAGTATGAGAAATATGCGAAAGTATGAGCCTGATGAGGGCAAATCCTAGACCTAACCCAGACCTAACATGCGTTATCCTCTAAAATATTTATCAAGATCAGGTTTAATTGATTGTTTCAGTGTGGTCCCACATTACTACGTGATCCAAACCAGAAAAAACCCAGGATCTGTTCAACATGTATGAGAAATATGCGAAAGAATGAACCTGATGAGAGCAAATCCCAGACCTAACCTAGACCTAACATGAATTATTCTCTAAAATATTGATCAAAACCAGGTTTAATAGACTGTTTCAGTGTGGTACCACATTACTACGTGATCCAATCCAGAAATAGCCCAGGATCTAGCCATGAAGTATGAGAAATATGCGAAAGTAAGAGCCTGATGAGGGCAAATCCTAGACCTAACCCAGACCTAACATGCGTTATTCTGTAAAATTTTTATCAAGACCAGGTTTAATTGAATGTTTCATTGTGGTACCTCATTACTACGTGATCAAAACCAGAAAAAACCCAGGATCCGTTCAACAAGTATGTGAAGAATGCGAAAGTATGAGTCTGATCAGTGAAAATCTCAGGCCTTACCTAGACCTAACTTGCGTTGTCCTCTAAAATATTGATGGAAACCAGGTTTCATTGACAGTTTCAGTGTGGTACTACATTACTACGTGATGCAATCCAGAAAAAGCCCAGGATCTAGCCATCAAGTATGAGAAATATGCGAAGGAATGAGCCTGATGAGAGCAAATCCCAGACCTAACCTAGACCTAACATGCGTTATCCTCTAAACTATTGAGCGAAACCAGGTTTAATTGACTGTTTCAGTGTTGTACTACATTACTACGTGATGCAATCCAGAAAAAGCCCAGGATCTAGCCATCAAGTATGAGAAATATGCGAAAGAATGAGCCTGATGGGAGCAAATCCCAGACCTAACCTAGACCTAACATGCGTTATTCTCTAAAATATTTATCAAGACCAGGTTTAATTGAGTGTTTCAGTGTGGTAACACATTACTACGTGAACCAAACCAGAAAAAACCCAGGATCCGTTCAACAAGTATGTTAAAACTGCGACAGTATGACCCTGATGAGGGCAAATCCCAGGCCTAACCTAGACCTAACATGCGTTGTCCTCTAGAATATTGATGGAAACCAGGTTTAATTGACTGTTTCAGTGTTGTACTCCATTACTACGTGATGCAATCCAGAAAAAGCCCAGGATCTAGCCATCAAGTATGAGAAATATGCGAAAGAATGAGCCTGATCGGAGCAAATCCCAGACCTAACCTAGACCTAACATGAAATATTCTCTAAAATATTAATCGAAACCAGGTTTATTTGACTGTTTCAGTGTGGTACCACATTACTACGTGATCCAATCCAGAAATAGCCCAGGATCTAGCCATCAAGTATGAGAAATATGCGAAAGAATGAGCCTGATGGGAGCAAATCCCAGACCTAACCTAGACCTAACATGAATTATTCTCTAAAATATTGATCAAAACCAAGTTTATTTGACTGTTTCAGTGTGGTACCACATTACTACGTGATCTAAACCAGAAAAAACCCAGGATCCGTTCAACAAGTATGTGAAGAATGCGAAAGTATGAGCCTGATGAGGGCAAATCCTAGACCTAACCCAAACCTAACATGCGTTATCCTCTAAAATATTTATCAAGACCAGGTTTAATTGAATGTTTCTGTGTGGTACCACAATACTACGTGATCCAAACCAGAAAAAACCCAGGATCCGTTCAACAAGTATGTGAAGAATGCGAAAGTATGAGTCTGATCAGTGAAAATCTGAGGCCTTACCTAGACCTAACTTGCGTTGTCCTCAAAAATATTGTTGGAAACCAGGTTTCATTGACTGTTTCAGTGTGGTACTACATTACTACGTGATGCAATCCAGAAAAAGCCCAGGATCTAGCCATCCAGTATGAGAAATATGCGTAAGAATGAGCCTGATGAGAGCAAATCCCAGACCTAACCTAGACCTAACATGCGTTATCCTCTAAAATATTGAGCGAAACCAGGTTTAATGGACTGTTTCAGTGTGGTACCACACTACTTCGTGATCCAAACCAGAGAAAGCCCAGGATCTGTTCAAGAAGTATGTGAAAAACGCTAAACTGTGAGCCTGATGAGGGCAAATCTTAGACCTAACCCTGACCTAAGATGTGTTATCCTCTAAAATATTTATCCAGAGCAGGTTTCATTGAATGTTTCAGTGTGGTACCACTTTACTACCTGATACAATCCAGAAACAGCCCAGGATCTAGCCATGAAGTATGAGAAATATGCGAAAGAATGAGCCTGATGAGAGCAAATCCCAGACCTAACCTAGACCTAACATGCGTTATCCTCTAAAATATTGAGCGAAACCAGGTTTAATGGACTGTTTCAGTGTGGTACCACACTACTTCGTGATCCAAACCAGAGAAAGCCCAGGATCTGTTCAAGAAGTATGTGAAAAACGCTAAACTGTGAGCCTGATGAAGGCAAATCTTAGACCTAACCCAGACCTAAGATGCGTTATCCTCTAAAATATTTATCCAGAGCAGGTTTCATTGAATGTTTCAGTGTGGTGCCACTTTACTACCTGATACAATCCAGAAACAGCCCAGGATCTAGCCATGAAGTATGAGAAATATGCGAAAGTATAAGCCTGATGAGGGCCAAACCTCAGACCTAACCCAAACCTAACATGCGTTATCCTCTAAAATATTTACCAAGAAAAGGTTTAATTGAATGTTTCAGTGTGGTACCACATTACTACGTGAGCCAAACCAGAAAAAACCCAGGATCCGTTCAACAAGTATGTTAAAACTGCGACAGTATGACTCTGATGAGGGCAAATCCCAGGCCTAACCTAGACCTAACATGCGTTGTCCTCTAGAATATTGATGGAAACCAGGTTTAATTGACTGTTTCAGTGTTGTACTTCATTACTACGTGATGCAATTCAGAAAAAGCCCAGGATCTAGCCATCAAGTATGAGAAATATGCGAAAGAATGAGCCTGATGAGAGCAAATCCCAGACCTAACCTAGACCTAACATGCGTTATCCTCTAAAATATTGAGCGAAACCAGGTTTAATTGATTGTTTCAGTGTGGTCCCACATTACTACGTGATCCAAACCAGAAAAAACCTAGTATGTGTTCAACATGTATGAGAAATATGCGAAAGAATGAGCCTGATGAGAGCAAATCCCAGACCTAACCTAGACCTAACATGAATTATTCTCTAAAATATTGATCGAAACCAGGTTTACATGACTGCTTCAGTGTGGTCCCACAATACTACGTGATCCAAACCAGAAAAAACCCAGGATCCGTTCAACAAGTATGTGAAGAATGCGAAAGTATAAGTCTGATGAGGGAAAATCCCAGGCCTAACCTAGACCTAACATGCGTTATCCTCTAAAATATTGATCGAAACCAGGTTTTGTCGACTGTTTCAGTGTGGTCCCACATTACTACGTGATCCAAACCAGAAAAAACCCAGTATCTGTTCAACATGTATGAGAAATATGCGAAAGAATGAGCCTGATGAGAGCAAATCCCAGACCTAACCTAGACCTAACATGAATTATTCTCTAAAATATTGATGGAAACCAGGTTTACTTGACTGCTTCAGTGTGGTCCCACAATACTACGTGATCCAAACCAGAAAAAACCCAGGATCCGTTCAACAAGTATGTGAAGAATGCGAAAGTATGAGTCTGATGAGGGAAAATCCCAGGCCTAACCTAGACCTAACATGCGTTATCCTCTAAAATATTGATCGAAACCAGGTTTAGTCGACTGTTTCAGTGTGGTCCCACATTACTACGTGATCCAAACCAGAAAAAACCCAGGATCCGTTCAACAAGTATGTGAAGAATGCGAAAGTATGAGTCTGATGAGGTCAAATCCCAGACCTATCCCAGACTTAAATTGCGTTATCCTCTAAAATATTGATCGAAACCAGGTTTAATCGACTGTTTCAGCGTGGTACCACATTACTACGTGATACAGTCCAGAAGCAGCCCAGGATCTAGCCATGAAGTATGAGAAATGTGCGAAAGTATGAGCCTGATGAGGGCAAATCCTAGACCTAACCCAAACCTAACATGCGTTATCCTCTAAAATATTTATCAAGACCAGGTTTAATTGAATGTTTCAGTGTGGTACCACATTACTACGTGAACCAAACCAGAAAAAACCCAGTATCCGTTCAACAAGTATGTTAAAACTGCGACAGTATGAGCCTGATGAGGGCAAATCCCAGGCCTAACCTAGACCTAACATGCGTTGTCCTCTAAAATATTGATGGAAACCAGGTTTAATTGACTGTTTCGGTGTTGTACTTCATTACTACGTGATGCAATCCAGAAAAAGCCCAGGATCTAGCCATCAAGTATGAGACATATGCGAAAGAATGAGCCTGATGAGAGCAAATCCCAGAGCTAACCTAGACCTTACATGCGTTATCCTCTATAATATTGAGCGAAACCAGGTTTAATGGACTGTTTCAGTGAGGTACCACACTACTTCGTGATCCAAACCAGAGAAAGCCCAGGATCTGTTCAAGAAGTATGTGAAAAACGCTAAATTGTGAGCCTGATGAGGGCAAATCTTAGACCTAACCCAGACCTAAGATGCGTTATCCTCTAAAATATTTATCCAGACCAGGTTCCATTGAATGTTTCAGTGTGTTACCACTTTACTGTGTGATCCAATCCAGAAATAGCCCAGGATCTAGCCATGAAGTATGAGAAATATGGGAAAGTAAGAGCCTGATGAGGGCAAATCCTAGACCTATCCCAGACCTAACTTGCGTTGTCCTCTAAGATATTGATGGAAACCAGGTTTAATTGACTGTTTCAGTGTTGTACTTCATTACTATGTGATCCAAACCCGAAGAAACCTAGGATCTGTTCAACATGTATGAGAAATATGCGAAAGAATCAGCCTGATGAGGGCAAATCCCAGACCTATCCTAGACCTAACATGAATTATTCTCTAAAATATTGATCGAAAACAGGTTTACTTGACTGTTTCAGTATGGTCCCACATTACTACGTGATCCAAACCAGAAAAAACCCAGGATCCGTTCAACAAGTATGTGAAGAATGCGAAAGTATGAGTCTGATGGGTGAAAATCCCAGGCCTAACTTAGACCTAACATGCGTTATCCTCTAAAATATAGATCGAAACCTGGTTTAATCGACTGTTTCAGTGTGGTACCACATTACTATGTGATCCAAACCAGAAAATAACCCAGGATCTGTTCAAGGAGTTTGTGAAGTATGCGACAGTATGAATCTGATGAGGTCAAATCCCAGACCTATCCCAGACCTAACTTGGGTTATCCTCTAAAATATTGATCGAACCCAGGCTTAATCGACTGTTTCAGTGTGGTACCACATTACTACGTGATCCAAACCAGAAAAAACCCAGGATCCGTTCAACAAGTATGTGAAGAATGCGAAAGTATGAGTCTGATCAGTGAAAATCTCAGGCCTTACCTAGACCTAACTTGCGTTGTCCTCTAAAATATTGATGGAAACCAGGTTTCATTGACTGTTTCATTGTGGTACTACATTACTACGTGATGCAATCCAGAAAAAGCCCAGGATCTAGCCATCAAGTATGAGAAATATCCGAAAGAATGAGCCTGATGAGGGCAAATCTTAGACCTAACCCAGACCTAAGATGCGTTATCCTCTAAAATATTTATCCAGACCAGGTTTATTGGACTGTTTCAGTGTGGTACCACACTACTTCGTGATCCAAACCAGAGAAAGCCCAGGATCTGTTCAAGAAGTATGTGAAAAACGCTAAACTGTGAGCCTGATGAGGGCAAATCTTAGACCTAACCCAGACCTAAGATGCGTTATCCTCTAAAATATTTATCCAGAGCAGGTTTCATTGAATGTTTCAGTGTGGTACCACTTTACTACCTGATACAATCCAAAAGCAGCCCAGGATCCAGCCATCAAGTATGAGAAATATGCGAAAGAATGAGCCTGATGGGAGCAAATCCCTGACCTAACCTAGACCTAACATGAATTATTCTCTAAAATATTGATCAAAACCAGGTTTAATTGACTGTTTCAGCTTGGTGCCACATTACTACGTGATACAATCCAGAAACAGCCCAGGATCTAGCCATGAAGTATGAGAAATATGCGAAAGTATGAGCCTGATGAGGGCAAATCCTAGACCTAACCCAAACCTAACATGCGTTATCCTCTAAAATATTTATCAAGACCAGGTTTAATTGAGTGTTTCAGTGTGGTAACACATTACTACGTGAACCAAACCAGAAAAAACCCAGGATCCGTTCAACAAGTATGTTAAAACTGCGACAGTATGACCCTGATGAGGGCAAATCCCAGGCCTAACCTAGACCTAACATGCGTTGTCCTCTAGAATATTGATGGAAACCAGGTTTAATTGACTGTTTCGGTGTTGTACTCCATTACTACGTGATGCAATCCAGAAAAAGCCCAGGATCTAGCCATCAAGTATGAGAAATATGCGAAAGAATGAGCCTGATCGGAGCAAATCCCAGACCTAACCTAGACCTAACATGAATTATTCTCTAAAATATTAATCGAAACCAGGTTTATTTGACTGTTTCAGTGTGGTACCACATTACTACGTGATCCAATCCAGAAATAGCCCAGGATCTAGCCATCAAGTATGAGAAATATGCGAAAGAATGAGCCTGATGGGAGCAAATCCCAGACCTAACCTAGACCTAACATGAATTATTCTCTAAAATATTGATCAAAACCAAGTTTATTTGACTGTTTCAGTGTGGTACCACATTACTACGTGATCTAAACCAGAAAAAACCCAGGATCCGTTCAACAAGTATGTGAAGAATGCGAAGGTATGAGCCTGATGAGGGCAAATCCTAGACCTAACCCAAACCTAACATGCGTTATCCCCTAAAATATTTATCAAGACCAGGTTTAATTGAATGTTTCTGTGTGGTACCACAATACTACGTGATCCAAACCAGAAAAAACCCAGGATCCGTTCAACAAGTATGTGAAGAATGCGAAAGTATGAGTCTGATCAGTGAAAATCTGAGGCCTTACCTAGACCTAACTTGCGTTGTCCTCTAAAATATTGTTGGAAACCAGGTTTCATTGACTGTTTCAGTGTGGTACTTCATTACTACGTGATGCAATCCAGAAAAAGCCCAGGATCTAGCCATCCAGTATGAGAAATATGCGAAAGAATGAGCCTGATGAGAGCAAATCCCAGACCTAACCTAGACCTAACATGCGTTATCCTCTAAAATATTGAGCGAAACCAGGTTTAATGGACTGTTTCAGTGTGGTACCACACTACTTCGTGATCCAAACCAGAGAAAGCCCAGGATCTGTTCAAGAAGTATGTGAAAAACGCTAAACTGTGAGCCTGATGAGGGCAAATCTTAGACCTAACCCAGACCTAAGATGCGTTATCCTCTAAAATATTTATCCAGAGCAGGTTTCATTGAATGTTTCAGTGTGGTACCACTTTACTACCTGATACAATCCAGAAACAGCCCAGGATCTAGCCATGAAGTATGAGAAATATGCGAAAGAATGAGCCTGATGAGAGCAAATCCCAGACCTAACCTAGACCTAACATGCGTTATCCTCTAAAATATTGAGCGAAACCAGGTTTAATGGACTGTTTCAGTGTGGTACCACACTACTTCGTGATCCAAACCAGAGAAAGCCCAGGATCTGTTCAAGAAGTATGTGAAAAACGCTAAACTGTGAGCCTGATGAGGGCAAATCTTAGACCTAACCCAGACCTAAGATGCGTTATCCTCTAAAATATTTATCCAGAGCAGGTTTCATTGAATGTTTCAGTGTGGTGCCACTTTACTACCTGATACAATCCAGAAACAGCCCAGGATCTAGCCATGAAGTATGAGAAATATGCGAAAGTATAAGCCTGATGAGGGCCAAACCTCAGACCTAACCCAAACCTAACATGCGTTATCCTCTAAAATATTTACCAAGAAAAGGTTTAATTGAATGTTTCAGTGTGGTACCACATTACTACGTGAACCGAACCAGAAAAAACCCAGGATCCGTTCAACAAGTATGTTAAAACTGCGACAGTATGACTCTGATGAGGGCAAATCCCAGGCCTAACCTAGACCTAACATGCGTTGTCCTCTAGAATATTGATGGAAACCAGGTTTAATTGACTGTTTCAGTGTTGTACTTCATTACTACGTGATGCAATTCAGAAAAAGCCCAGGATCTAGCCATCAAGTATGAGAAATATGCGAAAGAATGAGCCTGATGAGAGCAAATCCCAGACCTAACCTAGACTTAACATGAATTATTCTCTAAAATATTGATCGAAACCAGGTTTAATTGACTGTTTCAGTGTTGTACTTCATTACTACGTGATGCAATCCAGAAAAAGCCCAGGATCTAGCCATCAAGTATGAGAAATATGCGAAAGAATGAGCCTGATGAGAGCAAATCCCAGACCTAACCTAGACCTAACATGCGTTATCCTCTAAAATATTGTGCGAAACCAGGTTTAATGGACTGTTTCAGTGTGGTACCACACAACTTCGTAATCCAAACCAGAGAAAGCCCAGGATCTGTTTTAGAAGTATGTGAAAAACGCTAAAATGTGAGCCTGACGAGGGCAAATCTTAGACCTGACCCAGACCTAAGAAGCGTTATCCTCTAAAATATTTATCCAGACCTGTTTTCATTGAATGTTTCAGTGTGGTACCACTTTACTACGTGATCCAATCCAGAAATAGCCCAGGATCTAGCCATGAAGTATGAGAAATATGCGAAAGTAAGAGCCTGATGAGAGCAAATCCTAGACCTAACCCAGAGCTAACATGCGTTATCCTCTAAAATATTTATCAAGATCAGGTTTAATTGATTGTTTCAGTGTGGTCCCACATTACTACGTGATCCAAACCAGAAAAAACCTAGTATGTGTTCAACATGTATGAGAAATATGCGAAAGAATGAGCCTGATGAGAGCAAATCCCAGACCTAACCTAGACCAAACATGAATTATTCTCTAAAATATTGATCGAAACCAGGTTTACATGACTGCTTCAGTGTGGTCCCACAATACTACGTGATCCAAACCAGAAAAAACCCAGGATCCGTTCAACAAGTATGTGAAGAATGCGAAAGTATAAGTCTGATGAGGGAAAATCCCAGGCCTAACCTAGACCTAACATGCGTTATCCTCTAAAATATTGATCGAAACCAGGTTTAGTCGACTGTTTCAGTGTGGTCCCACATTACTACGTGATCCAAACCAGAAAAAACCCAGTATCTGTTCAACATGTATGAGAAATATGCGAAAGAATGAGCCTGATGAGAGCAAATCCCAGACCTAACCTAGACCTAACATGAATTATTCTCTAAAATATTGATGGAAACCAGGTTTACTTGACTGCTTCAGTGTGGTCCCACAATACTACGTGATCCAAACCAGAAAAAACCCAGGATCCGTTCAACAAGTATGTGAAGAATGCGAAAGTATGAGTCTGATGAGGGAAAATCCCAGGCCTAACCTAGACCTAACATGCGTTATCCTCTAAAATATTGATCGAAACCAGGTTTAGTCGACTGTTTCAGTGTGGTCCCACATTACTACGTGATCCAAACCAGAAAAAACCCAGGATCCGTTCAACAAGTATGTGAAGAATGCGAAAGTATGAGTCTGATGAGGTCAAATCCCAGACCTATCCCAGACCTAACTTGGGTTATCCTCTAAAATATTGATCGAAACCAGGCTTAATCGACTGTTTCAGTGTGGTACCACATTACTACGTGATCCAAACCAGAAAAAACCCAGGATCCGTTCAAGAAGTATGTGAAAAACGCTAAATTGTGAGCCTGATGAGGGCAAATCTTAGACCTAACCCAGACCTAAGATGCGTTATCCTCTAAAATATTTATCCAGACCAGGTTCCATTGAATGTTTCAGTGTGTTACCACTTTACTATGTGATCCAATCCCGAAAAAACCTAGGATCTGTTCAACATGTATGAGAAATATGCGAAAGAATCAGCCTGATGAGAGCAAATCCCAGACCTATCCTAGACCTAACATGAATTATTCTCTAAAATATTGATCGAAAACAGGTTTACTTGACTGTTTCAGTGTGGTACCACATTACTACGTGATCCAAACCAGGAAAGACCCAGGATCCGTTCAACAAGTACGTGAAAAATGCGAAAGTATGAGTCCGATCAGTGAAAATCTCAGGCCTTACCTAGACCTAACTTGCGTTGTCCTCTAAAATATTGATGGAAACCTGGTTTCATTGACTGTTTCAGTGTGGTACTACATTACTACGTGATGCAATCTTGACAAAGCCCAGGATCTAGCCATCAAGCATGAGAAATATGCGAAAGAATGAGCCTGATGACAGCAAATCCCAGACCTATCCTAGACCTAACATGCGTTATCCTCTAAGATATTGATCCAAACCAGGTTTAATGGACTGTTTCAGCGTGGTACCACACTACTACGTGATCCAAACCAGAAAAAACCCAGGATTTGTTCAACAAGTATGTGAAAAACGCGAAAGTATGAGCCTGATGAGGGCAAATCCCAGACATATCCCAGGCCTAACTTGCGTTGTCCTCTAAGATAATGATGGAAACCAGGTTTAATTGACTGTTTCAGTGATGTACTTCATTACTACGTGATGCAATCGAGAAGAAGCCCAGGATCTAGCCATCAAGTATGAGAAAAATGCGAACGAATGAGCCTGATAAGAGCAAATGCCAGACCTAACCTAGACCTAACATGAATTATTCTCTAAAATATTGATCGAAACCAGGTTTAGTTGACTGTTTCAGTGTTGTCCCACATTACTACGTGATCCAAACCAGAAAAAACCCAGGATCCGTTCATCAAGTATGTAAAGACTGCGAAAGGATGAGTCTGATGAGTGAAAATCCCAGACCTAACCTAGACCTAACATGAATTATTCTCTAAAATATTGTGTCGAAACCAGGTTTAATTGACTGTTTCAGTGTTGTACTTCATTACTACGTGATGCAATCCAGAAAAAGCCCAGGATCTAGCCATCAAGTATGAGAATTATGCGAAAGAATGAGCCTTATGAGTGCAAATCCCTGACCTAACCTAGACCTAACATGAATTATTCTCTAAAATATTGATCGAAACCAGGTTTAATTGACTGTTTCAGTGTGGTCCCACATTACTACGTGATCCAAACCAGAAATAACCCAGGATCCGTTCAACAAGTATGTGAAGAATGCGAAAGTATGAGTCTTATGAGTGAAAATCCCAGGCCTAACCTAGACCTAACATGCGTTATCCTCTAAAATATTGATCCAAACCAGGTTTAATGGACTGTTTCAGTGTGGTACTACATTACTACGAGATCCAAACTAGAAAAAACCCAGGATCCGTTCAACAAGTATGTGAAGAATGCGAAAGTATGCGTCTGATCAGTGAAAATCTCAGGACTTACCTAGACCTAACTTGCGTTGTCCTCTAAAATATTTATGGAAACGAGGTTTCATTGACTGTTTCATTGTGGTACTACATTACTACGTGATGCAATCCAGAAAAAGCCCAGGATCGAGCCATCAAGTATGAGAAATATGCGAAAGGATGAGCCTGATGAGAGCAAATCCCAGACCTAACCTAGACCTAACATGCGTTATCCTCTAAAATATTGAGCGAAACCAGGTTTAATGGACTGTTTTAGTGTGGTACCACACTACTTCGTGATCCAAACCAGAAAAAACCCAGGATCTGTTCAACAGGTATGTGAAGAATGCGAAAGTATGAGTCTGATGAGTGAAAATCCCAGGCCTAACCTAGACCTAACATGCGTTATCCTCTAAAATATTGATCCAAACCAGGTTTAATGGACTGTTTCAGCGTGGTACCACACCACTACGTGATCCAAACCGGAAAAAACCCAGGATCCGGTCAACAAGTATGTAAAGACTGCGAAAGTATGAGTCTGATGAGTGAAAATCCCAGGCCTAACCTAGACCTAACATGCGTTATCCTCTAAGATATTGATCGAAACCAGGTTTAATCGACTGTTTTAGTCTGGCACCACATTACTACGTGATCCAAACCAGAAAAAACCCAGGATCCGGTCAACAAGTATGTAAAGACTGCGAAAGTATGAGTCTGATGAGTGAAAATCCCAGACCTATTCTAGACCTAACATGAATTATTCTCTAAAATATTGTGTCGAAACCAGGTTTAATTGACTGTTTCAGTGTTGTACTTCATTACTACGTCATGCAATCCAGAAAAAGCCCAGGATCTAGCCATCAAGTATGAGAAATATGCGAAAGTAAGAGCCTGATGAGGGCAAATCCTAGACCTATCCCAGACCTAACTTGCGTTATCCTCAAAAATATTGATCGAAACCTGGTTTAATCGACTGTTTCAGTGTGGTACCACATTTCTATGTGATCCAAACCAGAAAATAACCCAGGATCTGTTCAACGAGTATGTGAAGTGTGCGAAAGTATGAGTCTGATGAGGTCAAATTCCAGACCTATCCCAGACCTAACTTGCGTTATCCTCTAATATATTGATCGAAACCAGCTTTAATCGACTGTTTCAGTGTGGTACCACATTACTACGTGATCCAAACCAGAAAAAACCCAGGATCCGTTCAACAAGTATTTGAAGACTGCGAAAGTATGAGTCTGATGAGTGAAAATCCCAGACCTAACCTAGACCTAACATGCGTTATCCTTTAAAATATTGATCCAAACCAGGTTTAATCGACTGTTTCAGTGTGGTACCACATTACTACGTGATCCAAACCAGAAAAAGATCCAGGATCTTGTCAACGAGAATGTGAAGTGTGCGAAAGTATGAGTCTGATGAGGTCAAGTCCCAGACCTATCCCAGACCTAACTTGCGTTATCCTCTAAAATATTGATCGAAACCAGGTTTAATTGACCGTTTTATTGTGGTACCACTTTACTACGTGCTCCAAAGCAGAAAAAACGCTCGATCAGGTCAACATGCATGTTAAAACTGGGAAAGTATGAGCCTGATGAGGGCAAATCCCAGACGTATCCCAGACCTAACATGCGTTATCCTCAAAAATATTGATCGAAACCAGGTTTAATCGACTGTTTCAGTGTGGTACCACATTACTACGTGATCCAAACCAGAAAAAGATCCAGGATCTTGTCAACGAGAATGTGAAGTGTGCGAAAGTATGAGTCTGATGAGGGCTAATCCCAGACCTATCCCAGACCTAACATGCGTTATCCTCTAAAATATTGATCGAAACCAGGTTTAATTGACTGTTTTAGTGTGGTACCACTTTACTACGTGATCCAAAGCAAAGAAAACCCTCGATCAGGTCAACATGCATGTTAAAACTGCGAAAGTATGACCCTGATGAGGGCAAAGCACAGACGTAACCCAGACCTAGCATGCGTTATCCTGTAAAATATTTATCAAGACCAGGTTTAATTGATTGTTTCAGTGTGGTACCACATTACTACGTGATCCAAGCCAGAAAAAACCCAGGATCTGTTCAACAAGTATGTGAAAAACGCGAAACTGCGAGCCTGATGAGGGCAAATCTTAGACCTAACCTTGACCTAACATGCGTTATCCTCGAAAATATTTATCCAGACCAGGTTTCATTGAATGTTTCTGTGTGGTACCACTTTACTACGTGATCCAATCCAGAAATAGCCCAGGATCTAGCCATGGAGTATGAGAAATATGCGAAAGTATGAGCCTGATGAGGGCAAATCCTAGACCTAACCCAGACCTAACATGCGGTATTCTCTAAAATATTTATCAAGACCAGGTTTAATTGAATGTTTCAGTGTGGTACCACATTACTACGTGATCCAAACCAGAAAAAACCCAGGATCCGTTCAACAAGTATGTGAAGATTGCGAAAGTATGAGTCTGATCAGTGAAAATCTCAGGCCTTACCTAGACCTAACATGCGTTATCCTCTAAAATATTGATCGAAACCAGGTTTAGTCGACTGTTTCAGTGTGGTCCCACATTACTACGTGATCCAAACCAGAAAAAACCCAGGATCCGTTCAACAAGTATGTGAAGAATGCGAAAGTATGAGTCTGATGAGGTCAAATCCCAGACCTATCCCAGACTTAAATTGCGTTATCCTCTAAAATATTGATCGAAACCAGGTTTAATCGACTGTTTCAGCGTGGTACCACATTACTACTTGATACAGTCCAGAAGCAGCCCAGGATCTAGCCATGAAGTATGAGAAATGTGCGAAAGTATGAGCCTGATGAGGGCAAATCCTAGACCTAACCCAAACCTAACATGCGTTATCCTCTAAAATATTTATCAAGACCAGGTTTAATTGAATGTTTCAGTGTGGTCCCACATTACTACGTGATCCAAACCAGAAAAAACCCAGGATCCGTTCAACAAGTATGTGAAGAATGCGAAAGTATGAGTCTGATGGGTGAAAATCCCAGGCCTAACCTAGACCTAACATGCGTTATCCTCTAAAATATAGATCGAAACCTGGTTTAATCGACTGTTTCAGTGTGGTACCACATTACTATGTGTTCCAAACCAGAAAATAACCCAGAATCTGTTCAAGGAGTTTGTGAAGTGTGCGACAGTATGAATCTGATGAGGTCAAATCCCAGACCTATCCCAGACCTAACTTGGGTTATCCTCTAAAATATTGATCGAAACCAGGCTTAATCGACTGTTTCAGTGTGGTACCACATTACTACGTGATCCAAACCAGAAAAAACCCAGGATCCGTTCAAGAAGTATGTGAAAAACGCTAAATTGTGAGCCTGATGAGGGCAAATCTTAGACCTAACCCAGACCTAAGATGCGTTATCCTCTAAAATATTTATCCAGACCAGGTTCCATTGAATGTTTCAGTGTGTTACCACTTTACTATGTGATCCAATCCCGAAAAAACCTAGGATCTGTTCAACATGTATGAGAAATATGCGAAAGAATCAGCCTGATGAGAGCAAATCCCAGACCTATCCTAGACCTAACATGAATTATTCTCTAAAATATTGATCGAAAACAGGTTTACTTGACTGTTTCAGTGTGGTACCACATTACTACGTGATCCAAACCAGGAAAGACCCAGGATCCGTTCAACAAGTACGTGAAAAATGCGAAAGTATGAGTCCGATCAGTGAAAATCTCAGGCCTTACCTAGACCTAACTTGCGTTGTCCTCTAAAATATTGATGGAAACCTGGTTTCATTGACTGTTTCAGTGTGGTACTACATTACTACGTGATGCAATCTTGACAAAGCCCAGGATCTAGCCATCAAGCATGAGAAATATGCGAAAGAATGAGCCTGATGACAGCAAATCCCAGACCTATCCTAGACCTAACATGCGTTATCCTCTAAGATATTGATCCAAACCAGGTTTAATGGACTGTTTCAGCGTGGTACCACACTACTACGTGATCCAAACCAGAAAAAACCCAGGATTTGTTCAACAAGTATGTGAAAAACGCGAAAGTATGAGCCTGATGAGGGCAAATCCCAGACATATCCCAGGCCTAACTTGCGTTGTCCTCTAAGATAATGATGGAAACCAGGTTTAATTGACTGTTTCAGTGATGTACTTCATTACTACGTGATGCAATCGAGAAGAAGCCCAGGATCTAGCCATCAAGTATGAGAAAAATGCGAACGAATGAGCCTGATAAGAGCAAATGCCAGACCTAACCTAGACCTAACATGAATTATTCTCTAAAATATTGATCGAAACCAGGTTTAGTTGACTGTTTCAGTGTTGTCCCACATTACTACGTGATCCAAACCAGAAAAAACCCAGGATCCGTTCAACAAGTATGTAAAGACTGCGAAAGGATGAGTCTGATGAGTGAAAATCCCAGACCTAACCTAGACCTAACATGAATTATTCTCTAAAATATTGTGTCGAAACCAGGTTTAATTGACTGTTTCAGTGTTGTACTTCATTACTACGTGATGCAATCCAGAAAAAGCCCAGGATCTAGCCATCAAGTATGAGAATTATGCGAAAGAATGAGCCTTATGAGTGCAAATCCCTGACCTAACCTAGACCTAACATGAATTATTCTCTAAAATATTGATCGAAACCAGGTTTAATTGACTGTTTCAGTGTGGTCCCACATTACTACGTGATCCAAACCAGAAATAACCCAGGATCCGTTCAACAAGTATGTGAAGAATGCGAAAGTATGAGTCTTATGAGTGAAAATCCCAGGCCTAACCTAGACCTAACATGCGTTATCCTCTAAAATATTGATCCAAACCAGGTTTAATGGACTGTTTCAGTGTGGTACTACATTACTACGAGATCCAAACTAGAAAAAACCCAGGATCCGTTCAACAAGTATGTGAAGAATGCGAAAGTATGCGTCTGATCAGTGAAAATCTCAGGACTTACCTAGACCTAACTTGCGTTGTCCTCTAAAATATTTATGGAAACGAGGTTTCATTGACTGTTTCATTGTGGTACTACATTACTACGTGATGCAATCCAGAAAAAGCCCAGGATCGAGCCATCAAGTATGAGAAATATGCGAAAGGATGAGCCTGATGAGAGCAAATCCCAGACCTAACCTAGACCTAACATGCGTTATCCTCTAAAATATTGAGCGAAACCAGGTTTAATGGACTGTTTTAGTGTGGTACCACACTACTTCGTGATCCAAACCAGAAAAAACCCAGGATCTGTTCAACAGGTATGTGAAGAATGCGAAAGTATGAGTCTGATGAGTGAAAATCCCAGGCCTAACCTAGACCTAACATGCGTTATCCTCTAAAATATTGATCCAAACCAGGTTTAATGGACTGTTTCAGCGTGGTACCACACTACTACGTGATCCAAACCAGAAAAAACCCAGGATCCGTTCAACAAGTATGTAAAGACTGCGAAAGTATGAGTCTGATGAGTGAAAATCCCAGGCCTAACCTAGACCTAACATGCGTTATCCTCTAAAATATTGATCCAAACCAGGTTTAATGGACTGTTTCAGCGTGGTACCACACCACTACGTGATCCAAACCGGAAAAAACCCAGGATCCGGTCAACAAGTATGTAAAGACTGCGAAAGTATGAGTCTGATGAGTGAAAATCCCAGGCCTAACCTAGACCTAACATGCGTTATCCTCTAAGATATTGATCGAAACCAGGTTTAATCGACTGTTTTAGTCTGGCACCACATTACTACGTGATCCAAACCAGAAAAAACCCAGGATCCGGTCAACAAGTATGTAAAGACTGCGAAAGTATGAGTCTGATGAGTGAAAATCCCAGACCTATTCTAGACCTAACATGAATTATTCTCTAAAATATTGTGTCGAAACCAGGTTTAATTGACTGTTTCAGTGTTGTACTTCATTACTACGTCATGCAATCCAGAAAAAGCCCAGGATCTAGCCATCAAGTATGAGAAATATGCGAAAGTAAGAGCCTGATGAGGGCAAATCCTAGACCTATCCCAGACCTAACTTGCGTTATCCTCAAAAATATTGATCGAAACCTGGTTTAATCGACTGTTTCAGTGTGGTACCACATTTCTATGTGATCCAAACCAGAAAATAACCCAGGATCTGTTCAACGAGTATGTGAAGTGTGCGAAAGTATGAGTCTGATGAGGTCAAATTCCAGACCTATCCCAGACCTAACTTGCGTTATCCTCTAATATATTGATCGAAACCAGCTTTAATCGACTGTTTCAGTGTGGTACCACATTACTACGTGATCCAAACCAGAAAAAACCCAGGATCCGTTCAACAAGTATTTGAAGACTGCGAAAGTATGAGTCTGATGAGTGAAAATCCCAGACCTAACCTAGACCTAACATGCGTTATCCTTTAAAATATTGATCCAAACCAGGTTTAATCGACTGTTTCAGTGTGGTACCACATTACTACGTGATCCAAACCAGAAAAAGATCCAGGATCTTGTCAACGAGAATGTGAAGTGTGCGAAAGTATGAGTCTGATGAGGTCAAGTCCCAGACCTATCCCAGACCTAACTTGCGTTATCCTCTAAAATATTGATCGAAACCAGGTTTAATTGACCGTTTTATTGTGGTACCACTTTACTACGTGCTCCAAAGCAGAAAAAACGCTCGATCAGGTCAACATGCATGTTAAAACTGGGAAAGTATGAGCCTGATGAGGGCAAATCCCAGACCTATCCCAGACCTAACATGCGTTATCCTCAAAAATATTGATCGAAACCAGGTTTAATCGACTGTTTCAGTGTGGTACCACATTACTACGTGATCCAAACCAGAAAAAGATCCAGGATCTTGTCAACGAGAATGTGAAGTGTGCGAAAGTATGAGTCTGATGAGGGCTAATCCCAGACCTATCCCAGACCTAACATGCGTTATCCTCTAAAATATTGATCGAAACCAGGTTTAATTGACTGTTTTAGTGTGGTACCACTTTACTACGTGATCCAAAGCAAAGAAAACCCTCGATCAGGTCAACATGCATGTTAAAACTGCGAAAGTATGACCCTGATGAGGGCAAAGCACAGACGTAACCCAGACCTAGCATGCGTTATCCTGTAAAATATTTATCAAGACCAGGTTTAATTGATTGTTTCAGTGTGGTACCACATTACTACGTGATCCAAGCCAGAAAAAACCCAGGATCTGTTCAACAAGTATGTGAAAAACGCGAAACTGCGAGCCTGATGAGGGCAAATCTTAGACCTAACCTTGACCTAACATGCGTTATCCTCGAAAATATTTATCCAGACCAGGTTTCATTGAATGTTTCTGTGTGGTACCACTTTACTACGTGATCCAATCCAGAAATAGCCCAGGATCTAGCCATGGAGTATGAGAAATATGCGAAAGTATGAGCCTGATGAGGGCAAATCCTAGACCTAACCCAGACCTAACATGCGGTATTCTCTAAAATATTTATCAAGACCAGGTTTAATTGAATGTTTCAGTGTGGTACCACATTACTACGTGATCCAAACCAGAAAAAACCCAGGATCCGTTCAACAAGTATGTGAAGATTGCGAAAGTATGAGTCTGATCAGTGAAAATCTCAGGCCTTACCTAGACCTAACTTGCGTTGTCCTCTAAAATATTGATGGAAACCTGGTTTCGTTGACTGTTTCAGTGTGGTACTACATTACTACGTGATCCAAACCAGAAAAAACCCAGGATCCGTTCAACAAGTATGTGAAGAATGCGAAAGTATGAGTCTGATGAGTGAAAATCCCAGACCTAACCCAGACCTAACATGCGTTATCCTCTAAAATATTTATCAAGACCAGGTTTAATTGAATGTTTCAATGTGGTACCACATTACTACATGATCCAAACCAGTAAAAACCCAGGATCCGTTCAACAAGTATGTGAAGAATGCGAAAGTATGTGTCTGATGAGAGAAAATCCCCGGCCTAACCCAGACCTAACTTGCGTTATCCTCAAAAATATTGATCGAAACCAGGTTTAATCGACTGTTTCAGTGTGGTACCACATTAGTATGTGATCCAAACCAGAAAATAACCCAGGATCTAGCCATCAAGTATGAGAAATATGCGAAAGAATGAGCCTGATGAGAGCAAATCCCAGACCTAACCTAGACCTAACATGAATTATTCTCTAAAATATTGATCGAAACCAGGTTTAATTGTTTCAGTGTGGTCCCACATTACTACGTGATCCAAACCAGAAAAAACCCAGGATCCGTTCAACAAGTATGTGAAGAATGCGAAAGTATGAGTCTGATTAGTGTAAATCTCAGGCCTAACCTAAACATAACATGCGTTATCCTCAAAAATATTGATCGAAACCTGGTTTAATCGACTGTTTCAGTGTGGTACCACATTACTACGTGATACAATCCAGAAACAGCCCAGGATCTAGCCATGAAGTATGAGAAATATGCGAAAGTATGAGCCTGATGAGGGCAAATCCTAGACCTAACCCAGACCTAACATGCGTTATCCTCTAAAATATTTATCAAGACCAGGTTTAATTGATTGTTTCAGTGTGGTACCACATTACTACATGATCCAAACCAGTAAAAACCCAGGATCCGTTCAACAAGTATGTGAAGAATGCGAAAGTATGTGTCTGATGAGAGAAAATCCCCGGCCTAACCCAGACCTAACATGCGTTATCCTCAAAAATATTGATCGAAACCAGGTTTAATCGACTGTTTCAGTGTGGTACCACATTACTATGTGATCCAAACCAGAAAATAACCCAGGATCTAGCCATCAAGTATGAGAGATATGCGAAAGAATGAGCCTGATGAGAGCAAATCCCAGACCTAACCTAGACCTAACATGCGTCATCCTCCAATGTATTGATCGAAACCAGGTTTAATTGACTGTTTCAGCGTGGTACCACATTACTACGTGATACAATCCAGAAACAGCCCAGGATCTAGCCATGAAGTATGAGAAATATGCGAAAGTATGAGCCTGATGAGGGCAAATCCTAGACCTAACCCAGACCTAACATGCGTTATCCTCTAAAATATTTATCAAGACCAGGTTTAATTGATTGTTTCAGTGTGGTACCACATTACTACATGATCCAAACCAGTAAAAACCCAGGATCCGTTCAACAAGTTTGTGAAGAATGCGAAAGTATGTCTGATGAGAGAAAATCCCCGGCCTAACCCAGACCTAACATGCGTTATCCTCAAAAATATTGATCGAAACCAGGTTTAATCGACTGTTTCAGTGTGGTACCACATTACTATGTGATCCAAACCAGAAAATAACCCAGGATCTAGCCATCAAGTATGAGAGATATGCGAAAGAATGAGCCTGATGAGAGCAAATCCCAGACCTAACCCAGACCTAACATGCGTCATCCTCCAATGTATTGATCGAAACCAGGTTTAATTGACTGTTTCAGCGTGGTACCACATTACTACGTGATACAATCCAGAAACAGCCCAGGATCTAGCCATGAAGTATGAGAAATATGCGAAAGTATGAGCCTGATGAGGGCAAATCCTAGACCTAACCCAGACCTAACATGCGTTATCCTCTAAAATATTTATCAAGACCAGGTTTAATTGATTGTTTCAGTGTGGTACCACATTACTACATGATCCAAACCAGTAAAAACCCAGGATCCGTTCAACAAGTATGTGAAGAATGCGAAAGTATGTGTCTGATGAGAGAAAATCCCCGGCCTAACCCGGACCTAACATGCGTTATCCTCAAAAATATTGATCGAAACCAGGTTTAATCGACTGTTTCAGTGTGGTACCACATTACTATGTGATCCAAACCAGAAAATAACCCAGGATCTAGCCATCAAGTATGAGAGATATGCGAAAGAATGAGCCTGATGAGAGCAAATCCCAGACCTAACCTAGACCTAACATGAATTATTCTCTAAAATATTGATCGAAACCAGGTTTAATTGACTGTTTCAGTGTGGTCCCACATTACTACGTGATCCAAACCAGAAAAAACCCAGGATCCGTTCAACAAGTATGTGAAGAATGCGAAAGTATGAGTCTGATTAGTGTAAATCCCAGGCCTAACCTAGACATAACATGCGTTATCCTCAAAAATATTGATCGAAACCTGGTTTAATCGACTGTTTCAGTGTGGTACCACATTACTATGTGATCCAAACCAGAAAATAACCCAGGATCTGTTCAACGAGTATGTGAAAAACGCGAAAGTATGAGCCTGATGTGGGCAAATCCCAGACATATCCCAGACCTAACTTGCGTTGTCCTCTAAGATATTGATGGAAAGCAGGTTTAATTGACAGTTTCAGTGTTGTACTTCATTACTACGTGATGCAATCCAGAAAAAGCCCAGTATCTAACCATCAAGTATGAGAAATATGCGAAAGAATGAGCCTCATGAGAGCAAATCCCAGACCTAACCTAGACCTAACATGAATTATTCTCTAAAATATTGATCGAGACCAGGTTTAATCGACTGTTTCAGTGTGGTACCACATTACTACGTGATCCAAACCAGAAAAAACCGAGGATCAGTTCAACAAGTATGTGAAGAATGCGAAAGTATGAGTCTGATGAGTGAAAATCCCAGGGCTAACATAGACCTAACATGCGTTATCCTCTATGATATTGATCGAAACCAGGTTTAATCGACTGTTTCAGTGTGGTACCACATTACTACGTGATCCAAACCAGAAAAAACCCAGGATCAGTTCAACAAGTATGTGAAGAATGCGAAAGTATGAGTCTGATGAGTGAAAATCCCAGGGCTAACATAGACCTAACATGCGTTATCCTCTAAAATATTGATCGAAACCAGGTTTAATTGACTGTTTTAGTGTGGTACCACTTTACTACGTGATCCAAAGCAATGAAAACCCTCGATCAGGTCAACATGCATGTTAAAACTGCGAAAGTATGACCCTGATGAGGGAAAATCACAGACGTAACCCAGACCTAACATGCGTTATCCTCTAAAATATTGATCGAAACCAGGTTTAATTGACTGTTTTAGTGTGGTACCACTTTACTACGTGATCCAAAGCAATGAAAACCCTCGATCAGGTCAACATGCATGTTAAAACTGCGAAAGTATGACCCTGATGAGGGCAAATCACAGACGTAACCCAGACCTAACATGCGTTATCCTCTAAAATATTTATCAAGACCAGATTTAATTGAATGTTTCAGTGTGGTACCACATTACTACGTGATGCAAGCCAGAAAAAACCCAGGATCTGTTCAACAAGTATGTGAAAAACGCGAAACTGTGAGCCTGATGAGGGCAAACCTTAGACCTAACATTGACCTAACATGCGTTATCCTTGAAAATATTTATCCAGACCAGGTTTCATTGAATGTTTCTGTGTGGTACCACTTTACTACGTGATCCAATCCAGAAATAGCCCAGGATCTAGCCATCGAGTATGAGAAATATGCGAAAGTATGAGCCTGATGAGGGCAAATCCTAGACCTAACCCAGACCTAACATGCGGTATTCTCTAAAATATTTATCAAGACCAGGTTTAATTGAATGTTTCAGTGTGGTACCACATTACTACGTGATCCAAACCAGAAAAAACCCAGGATCCGTTCAACAAGTATGTGAAGATTGCGAAAGTATGAGTCTGATGAGTGAAAATCCCAGACCTTACCCAGACCTAACATGCGTTATCCTCCAAAATATTTATCAAGACCAGGTTTAATTGAATGTTTCAGTGTGGTACCACATTACTACGTGATCCAAACCAGTAAAAACCCAGGATCCGTTCAACAAGTATGTGAAGAATGCGAAAGTATGTGTCTGATGAGAGAAATTCCCCGGCCTAACCCAGACCTAACATGCGTTATCCTCTAAAATATTTATCAAGACCAGGTTTAATTGAATGTTTCAGTGTGGTACCACATTACTACGTGATCCAAACCAGTAAAAACCCAGGATCCGTTCAACAAGTATGTGAAGAATGCGAAAGTATGTGTCTGATGAGAGAAATTCCCCGGCCTAACCCAGACCTAACATGCGTTATCCTCTAAAATATTGATCGAAACCAGGCTTAATTGACTCTTTCAGTGTGGTACCACATTACTACGTGATCCAATCCAGAAATAGCCCAGGATCTAGCCATGAAGTATGAGAAATATGCGAAAGTATGAGCCTGACGAGGGCACATCCTAGACCTAACCCAGACCTAACATGCGTTATCCTCTAAAATATTTATCAAGACCAGGTTTAATTGATTGTTTCAGTGTGGTCCCACATTACTACGTGATCCAAACCAGAAAAAACCCAGGATCCGTTCAACATGTATGTGAAGAATGCGAAAGTATGAGTCTGATGAGGGCAAATCCTAGACCTAACCCAAACCTAACATGCGTTATCCTCTAAAATATTTCACAAGACCAGGTTTAATTGAATGTTTCAGTGTGGTACCACATTACTACGTTATCCAAAGCAAAGAAAACCCTCGATCAGGTCAACATGCATGTTAAAACTGCGAAAGTATGACCCTGATGAGGGCAAATCACAGACGTAACCCAGACCTAGCATGCGTTATCCTGTAAAATATTTATCAAGACCAGGTTTAATTGAATGTTTCAGTGTGGTACCACATTACTACGTGATCCAAGCCAGAAAAAACCCAGGATCTGTTCAACAAGTATGTGAAAAACGCGAAACTGTGAGACTGATGAGGGCAAATCTTAGACCTAACCTTGACCTAACATGCGTTATCCTCGAAAATATTTATCCAGACCAGGTTTCATTGAATGTTTCTGTGTGGTACCACTTTACTACGTGATCCAATCCAGAAATAGCCCAGGATCTAGCCATGGAGTATGAGAAATATGCGAAAGTATGAGCCTGATGAGGGCAAATCCTAGACCTAACCCAGACCTAACATGCGTTATTCTCTAAAATATTTATCAAGACCAGGTTTAATTGAATGTTTCAGTGTGGTACCACATTACTATGTGATCCAAACCAGAAAAAACCCAGGATCCGTTCAACAAGTATGTGAAGAATGCGAAAGTATGAGTCTGATGAGGGCAAATCCTAGACCTAACCCAAACCTAACATGCGTTATCCTCTGATATATTTATCAAGACCAGGTTTAATTGAATGTTTCAGTGTGGTACCACATTACTACGTGATACAATCCTGAAAAAGCCCAGGATCTAGCCATCAAGTTTGAGAAATATGCGAAAGAATGAGCCTGATGAGGGCAAGTCCTAGACCTAATCCAGACCTAGCATGTGTTATCCTCTAAGATATTGATGGCAACCAGGTTTAATGGACTGTTTCAGTGTGGTACCACACTACTACGTGATCCAAACCAGAAAAAACCCTGGATCTGTTCAACAAGTATGTGAAAAACGCGAAAGTATGAGTCTGATGAGGTCAAATCCCAGACCTATCCCAGACTTAACTTGCGTTATCCTCTAAAATAGTGATCGAAACCAGGTTTAATCGACTGTTTCAGCGTGGTACCACATTACTACGTGATACAATCCAGAAACAGTCCAGGATCTAGCCATGAAGTATGAGAAATCTGCGAAAGAATGAGCCTGATGAGAGCAAATCCTAGACCTAACCCTAACCTAACATGCGTTATCCTCTAAAATATTTATCAAGACCAGGTTTAATTGAATGTTTCAGTGTGGTACCACTTTACTACGTGATCCAAAGCAATGAAAACCCTCGATCAGGTCAACATGCATGTTAAAACTGCGAAAGTATGACCCTGATGAGGGCAAATCACAGACGTAACCCAGACCTAACATGCGTTATCCTCTAAAATATTGATCGAAACCAGGTTTAATTGACTGTTTTAGTGTGGTACCACTTTACTACGTGATCCAAAGCAATGAAAACCCTCGATCAGGTCAACATGCATGTTAAAACTGCGAAAGTATGACCCTGATGAGGGCAAATCACAGACGTAACCCAGACCTAACATGCGTTATCCTCTAAAATATTTATCAAGACCAGATTTAATTGAATGTTTCAGTGTGGTACCACATTACTACGTGATGCAAGCCAGAAAAAACCCAGGATCTGTTCAACAAGTATGTGAAAAACGCGAAACTGTGAGCCTGATGAGGGCAAATCTTAGACCTAACCTTGACCTAACATGCGTTATCCTTGAAAATATTTATCCAGACCAGGTTTCATTGAATGTTTCTGTGTGGTACCACTTTACTACGTGATCCAATCCAGAAATAGCCCAGGATCTAGCCATCGAGTATGAGAAATATGCGAAAGTATGAGCCTGATGAGGGCAAATCCTAGACCTAACCCAGACCTAACATGCGGTATTCTCTAAAATATTTATCAAGACCAGGTTTAATTGAATGTTTCAGTGTGGTACCACATTACTACGTGATCCAAACCAGAAAAAACCCAGGATCCGTTCAACAAGTATGTGAAGATTGCGAAAGTATGAGTCTGATGAGTGAAAATCCCAGACCTTACCCAGACCTAACATGCGTTATCCTCCAAAATATTTATCAAGACCAGGTTTAATTGAATGTTTCAGTGTGGTACCACATTACTACGTGATCCAAACCAGTAAAAACCCAGGATCCGTTCAACAAGTATGTGAAGAATGCGAAAGTATGTGTCTGATGAGAGAAATTCCCCGGCCTAACCCAGACCTAACATGCGTTATCCTCTAAAATATTTATCAAGACCAGGTTTAATTGAATGTTTCAGTGTGGTACCACATTACTACGTGATCCAAACCAGTAAAAACCCAGGATCCGTTCAACAAGTATGTGAAGAATGCGAAAGTATGTGTCTGATGAGAGAAATTCCCCGGCCTAACCCAGACCTAACATGCGTTATCCTCTAAAATATTGATCGAAACCAGGCTTAATTGACTCTTTCAGTGTGGTACCACATTACTACGTGATCCAATCCAGAAATAGCCCAGGATCTAGCCATGAAGTATGAGAAATATGCGAAAGTATGAGCCTGACGAGGGCACATCCTAGACCTAACCCAGACCTAACATGCGTTATCCTCTAAAATATTTATCAAGACCAGGTTTAATTGATTGTTTCAGTGTGGTCCCACATTACTACGTGATCCAAACCAGAAAAAACCCAGGATCCGTTCAACATGTATGTGAAGAATGCGAAAGTATGAGTCTGATGAGGGCAAATCCTAGACCTAACCCAAACCTAACATGCGTTATCCTCTAAAATATTTCACAAGACCAGGTTTAATTGAATGTTTCAGTGTGGTACCACATTACTACGTTATCCAAAGCAAAGAAAACCCTCGATCAGGTCAACATGCATGTTAAAACTGCGAAAGTATGACCCTGATGAGGGCAAATCACAGACGTAACCCAGACCTAGCATGCGTTATCCTGTAAAATATTTATCAAGACCAGGTTTAATTGAATGTTTCAGTGTGGTACCACATTACTACGTGATCCAAGCCAGAAAAAACCCAGGATCTGTTCAACAAGTATGTGAAAAACGCGAAACTGTGAGACTGATGAGGGCAAATCTTAGACCTAACCTTGACCTAACATGCGTTATCCTCGAAAATATTTATCCAGACCAGGTTTCATTGAATGTTTCTGTGTGGTACCACTTTACTACGTGATCCAATCCAGAAATAGCCCAGGATCTAGCCATGGAGTATGAGAAATATGCGAAAGTATGAGCCTGATGAGGGCAAATCCTAGACCTAACCCAGACCTAACATGCGTTATTCTCTAAAATATTTATCAAGACCAGGTTTAATTGAATGTTTCAGTGTGGTACCACATTACTATGTGATCCAAACCAGAAAAAACCCAGGATCCGTTCAACAAGTATGTGAAGAATGCGAAAGTATGAGTCTGATGAGGGCAAATCCTAGACCTAACCCAAACCTAACATGCGTTATCCTCTGATATATTTATCAAGACCAGGTTTAATTGAATGTTTCAGTGTGGTACCACATTACTACGTGATACAATCCTGAAAAAGCCCAGGATCTAGCCATCAAGTTTGAGAAATATGCGAAAGAATGAGCCTGATGAGGGCAAGTCCTAGACCTAATCCAGACCTAGCATGTGTTATCCTCTAAGATATTGATGGCAACCAGGTTTAATGGACTGTTTCAGTGTGGTACCACACTACTACGTGATCCAAACCAGAAAAAACCCTGGATCTGTTCAACAAGTATGTGAAAAACGCGAAAGTATGAGTCTGATGAGGTCAAATCCCAGACCTATCCCAGACTTAACTTGCGTTATCCTCTAAAATAGTGATCGAAACCAGGTTTAATCGACTGTTTCAGCGTGGTACCACATTACTACGTGATACAATCCAGAAACAGTCCAGGATCTAGCCATGAAGTATGAGAAATCTGCGAAAGAATGAGCCTGATGAGAGCAAATCCTAGACCTAACCCTAACCTAACATGCGTTATCCTCTAAAATATTTATCAAGACCAGGTTTAATTGAATGTTTCAGTGTGGTACCACATTACTACGTGATACAATCCAGAAAAAGCCCAGGATCTAGCCATGAAGTATGAGAAATATGCGAAAGAATGAGCCTGATGAGAGCAAATCCCAGACCTAACCTAGACCTAACATGAATTATTCTCTAAAATATTGATCGAAACCAGGTTTAATCGACTGTTTCAGTGTGGTACCACATTACTACGTGATCCAAACCAGAAAAAAACCAGGATCCGTTCAACAAGTATGTGAAGAATGCGAAAGAATGAGTCTGATGAGTGAAAATCCCAGACCTAACCTAGACCTAACATGCGTTATCCTCTAAAATATTGATCGAAACCTGGTTTAATTGACTGTTTCAGTGATGGTACCACATTACTACGTGATCCAAACCAGAAAATAACCCAGGATCTGTTCAAGGAGTATGTGAAGTGTGCGAAAGTATGAGTCTGATGAGGTCAAATCCCAGACCTATCCCAGACCTAACTTGCGTTATCCTCTAAAATATGGATCGAAACCAGGTTTAATCGACTGTTTCAGTGTGGTACCACATTACTACGTGATCGAAACCAGAAAAAACCCAGGATCAGTTCAACAAGTACGTGAAAAACGCGAAAGTATGAGCCCGATTAGGGCGATTCCCAGACCTATCCCAGACCTAACATGCGTTATCCTCTAAAATATTTATCGAAACCAGGATTAATTGACTATTTCAGCGTGGTACCACATTACTACGTGATCCAATCCAGAAATAGCCCAGGATCTAGCCATGAAGTATGAGAAATATGCGAAAGTATGAGCCTGACGAGAGCAAATCCTAGACCTAACCCAGACCTAACATGCGTTATCCTGAAAAGTATTGATCGAAACCTGGTTTAATCGACTGTTTCAGTGTGGTACCACATTACAATGTGATCCAAACCAGAAAATAACCCAGGATCTGTTCAATGAGTATGTGAAGTGTGCGAAAGTATGAGTCTGATGAGGGCAAATCCCAGACCTATCCCAGACCTAACATGCGCTATCCTCTAAAATATTTATCAAGACCAGGTTTAATTGATTGTTTCAGTGTGGTCCCACATTACTACGTGATCCAATCCAGAAAAAGCCCAGGATCTAGCCATCAAGTATCAGTAATATGCGAAAGAATGAGCCTGATGAAAGTAAATCCCAGACCTAACCTAGACCTAACATGAATTATTCTCTAAAATATTGATCGAAACCAGGTTTAATTGACTGTTTCAGTGTGGTACCACATTACTACGTGATACAATCCAGAAACAGCCCAGGATCTAGCCATGAAGTATGAGAAATATGCGAAAGTATGAGCCTGATGAGGGCAAATCCTAGACCTAACCCAGACCTTACATGAATTATTCTCTAAAATATTGATCGAAACCAGGTTTAATTGACTGTTTCAGTGTGGTCCCACATTACTTCGTGATCCAATCCAGAAAAAACCCAGGATCCGTTCAACAAGTATGTGAAGAATGCGAAAGTATGAGCCTGATGAGTGAAAATCCCAGGCCTAACCTAGACCTAACATGGGTTATCCTCTAAAATATTGATCGAAACCTGGTTTAATCGACTGTTTCAGTGTGGTACCACATTACTATGTGATCCAAACCAGAAAATAACACAGGATCTGTTCAAGGAGTATGTGAAGTGTGCGAAAGTATGAGTCTGATGAGGTCAAATCCCATACCTATCCCAGACCTAACTTGCGTTATCCTCTAAAATATTCATCGAAACCAGGTTTAATCGACTGTTTCAGTGTGGTACCACATTACTACGTGATCCAAACCAGAAAAAACCCAGGATCCGTTCAACAAGTGTGTGAAGAATGCGAAAGTATGAGCCTGATGAGTGAAAATCCCAGGCCTAACCTAGACCTAACATGGGTTATCCTCTAAAATATTGATCGAAACCTGGTTTAATCGACTGTTTCTGTGTGGTACCACTTTACTACGCGATCCTTAGCAGAAAAAACCCTCGATCAGGTCAACATGTATGTTAAAACTGCGAAAGGATGCCCCTGATGAGGGCAAATCCCAGGCCTAACCTAGACCAAACATGCGTTGTCCTCTAAAATATTGATGGAAACCAGGTTTAATTGACTGTTTCAGTGTTGTACTTCATTACTACGTGATGCACTCCAGAAAAAGCCCAGGATCTATCCATCAAGTATGAGAAATATGCGAAAGAATGAGCCTGATGAGAGCAAATCCCAGACCTAACCTAGACCTAACATGAATTATTCTCTAAAATATTTATCAAAACCAGGTTTAATTGACTGTTTCAGTGTGGTACCACATTACTACGTGATGCAATCCAGAAATAGCCCAGGATCTAGCCATGAAGTATGAGAAATATGCGAAAGTATGAGCCTGATGAGGGCAAATCCTAGACCTAACCCAGACCTAACATGCGTTATCCTCTAAAATATTTATCAAGACCAGGTTTAATTGAATGTTTCAGTGTGGTACCACATTACTACGTGATCCAATCCAGAAATAGCCCAGGATCTAGCCATGAAGTATGAGAAATATGCGAAAGTATGAGCCTGACGAGAGCAAATCCTAGACCTAACCCAGACCTAACATGCGTTATCCTGAAAAGTATTGATCGAAACCTGGTTTAATCGACTGTTTCAGTGTGGTACCACATTACAATGTGATCCAAACCAGAAAATAACCCAGGATCTGTTCAATGAGTATGTGAAGTGTGCGAAAGTATGAGTCTGATGAGGGCAAATCCCAGACCTATCCCAGACCTAACATGCGTTATCCTCTAAAATATTTATCAAGACCAGGTTTAATTGATTGTTTCAGTGTGGTCCCACATTACTACGTGATCCAATCCAGAAAAAGCCCAGGATCTAGCCATCAAGTATCAGTAATATGCGAAAGAATGAGCCTGATGAGAGTAAATCCCAGACCTAACCTAGACCTAACATGAATTATTCTCTAAAATATTGATCGAAACCAGGTTTAATTGACTGTTTCAGTGTGGTACCACATTACTACGTGATACAATCCAGAAACAGCCCAGGATCTAGCCATGAAGTATGAGAAATATGCGAAAGTATGAGCCTGATGAGGGCAAATCCTAGACCTAACCCAGACCTTACATGAATTATTCTCTAAAATATTGATCGAAACCAGGTTTAATTGACTGTTTCAGTGTGGTCCCACATTACTTCGGGATCCAATCCAGAAAAAACCCAGGATCCGTTCAACAAGTATGTGAAGAATGCGAAAGTATGAGCCTGATGAGTGAAAATCCCAGGCCTAACCTAGACCTAACATGGGTTATCCTCTAAAATATTGATCGAAACCTGGTTTAATCGACTGTTTCAGTGTGGTACCACATTACTATGTGATCCAAACCAGAAAATAACACAGGATCTGTTCAAGGAGTATGTGAAGTGTGCGAAAGTATGAGTCTGATGAGGTCAAATCCCATACCTATCCCAGACCTAACTTGCGTTATCCTCTAAAATATTCATCGAAACCAGGTTTAATCGACTGTTTCAGTGTGGTACCACATTACTACGTGATCCAAACCAGAAAAAACCCAGGATCCATTCAACAAGTGTGTGAAGAATGCGAAAGTATGAGCCTGATGAGTGAAAATCCCAGGCCTAACCTAGACCTAACATGGGTTATCCTCTAAAATATTGATCGAAACCTGGTTTAATCGACTGTTTCTGTGTGGTACCACTTTACTACGCGATCCAAAGCAGAAAAAACCCTCGATCAGGTCAACATGTATGTTAAAACTGCGAAAGGATGCCCCTGATGAGGGCAAATCCCAGGCCTAACCTAGACCAAACATGCGTTGTCCTCTAAAATATTGATGGAAACCAGGTTTAATTGACTGTTTCAGTGTTGTACTTCATTACTACGTGATGCACTCCAGAAAAAGCCCAGGATCTATCCATCAAGTATGAGAAATATGCGAAAGAATGAGCCTGATGAGAGCAAATCCCAGACCTAACCTAGACCTAACATGAATTATTCTCTAAAATATTTATCAAAACCAGGTTTAATTGACTGTTTCAGTGTGGTACCACATTACTACGTGATGCAATCCAGAAATAGCCCAGGATCTAGCCATGAAGTATGAGAAATATGCGAAAGTATGAGCCTGATGAGGGCAAATCCTAGACCTAACCCAGACCTAACATGCGTTATCCTCTAAAATATTGATCGCAACCAGGTTTAATGGACTGTTTCAGTGTGGTACCACACTACTACGTGATCCAAACCAGAAAAAACCGAGGATCTGTTCAACAAGTATGTGAAAAACTGCGAAAGTATGAGTCTGATGAGGTCAAATCCCAGACCTATCCCAGACTTAACTTGCGTTATCCTCTAAAATATTGATCGAAACCAGGTTTAGTCGACTGTTTCAGCGTGGTACCACATTACTATGTGATACAATCCAGAAACAGCCCAGGATCTAGGCATGAAGTATGAGAAATATGCGAAAGTATGAGCCTGATGAGTGAAAATCCCCGGCCAAACCTAGACCTAACATGCGTTATCCTCTAAAATATTGATCGAAACCAGGTTTAATTGACTGTTCCAGTGTGGTCCCACATTACTACGTGATCCAAACCAGAAAAAACCCAGGATCCGTTCAACAAGTATGTGAAGAATGCGAAAGTATGAGCCTGATGAGTGAAAATCCCAGGCCTAACCTAGACCTCACATGCGTTATCCTCAAAAATATTGATCGAAACCTGGTTTAATCGACTGTTTCAGTGTGGTGCCACATTACTATGTGATCCAAACCAGAAAATAACCCAGGATCTGTTCAACGAGTATGTGAAGTGTGCGAAAGTATGAGTCTGATGAGGTCAAATCCCAGACCAATCCCAGACTTAACTTGCGTTATCCTCCAAAATATTGATCGAATCCAGGTTTAATCGACTGTTTCAGTGTGGTACCACATTACTACGTGATCCAAACCAGAAAAAACCCAGGATCTGTTCAACGAGTATGTGAAGTGTGCGAAAGTATGAGTCTGATGAGGGCAAATCCCAGGCCTATCCCAGACCTAACTTGCGTTGTCCTCTAAGATATTGACGGAAACCAGGTTTAATTGACTGTTTCAGTGTTGTACTTCATTACTACGTGATGCAATCCAGAAAAAGCCCAGGATCTAGCCATCAAGTATGAGAAATATGCGAATGAATGAGCCTGATGAGAGCAAATCCCAGGCCTAACCTAGACCTAACATGAATTATTCTCTAAAATATTGATCGAAACCAGGTTTAATTGACTGTTTCAGTGTTGTACTTTATTACTTCGTGATGCAATCCAGAAAAAGCCCAGGATCTAGCCATAAAGTATGAGAAATATGCGAAAGAATGAGCCTGATGAGAGCAAATCCCAGACCTAACCTAGACCTAACATGCGTTATCCTCTAAAATATTGATCGAAACCAGGTTTAATCGACTGTTTCAGTGTGGTACCACATTACTACGTGATCCAAACCAGAAAAAACACAGGATCCGTTGAACAAGTATGTGAAGAATGCGAAAGTATGAGTCTGATCAGTGAAAATCTCAGGCCTTACCTAGACCTAACTTGCGTTGTCCTCTAAAATAGTGATGGAAACCAGGTTTCATTGACCGTTTGAGTGTGGTACTACATAACTACGTGATGCAATCCAGAAAAAGCCCAGGATCTAGTCATCAAGTATGAGAAATATGCGAAAGAATGAGCCTGATGAGAGCAAATCCCAGACCTAACCTAGACCTAACATGCGTTATCCTCTAAAATATTGAGCGAAACCAGGTTTAATTGACTGTTTAAGTGTTGTACTTTATTACTTCGTGATGCAATCCAGAAAAAGCCCAGGATCTAGCCATCAAGTATGAGAAATATGCGAAAGAACGAGCCTGATGAGAGCAAATCCCAGACCTAACCTAGACCTAACATGAATTATTCTCTAAAATATTGATCGAAACCAGGTTTAATCGACTGTTTCAGTGTGGTACCACATTACTACGTGATCCAAACCAGAAAAAACCCAGGATCCGTTCAACAAATATGTGAAGAATGCGAAAGTGTGAGTCTGATCAGTGAAAATCTCAGGCCTTACCTAGACCTAACTTGCGTTGTCCTCTAAAATAGTGATGGAAACCAGGTTTCATTGACTGTTTCAGTGTTGCACTTCATTACTACGTGATGCAATCCAGAAAAAGCCCAGGATCTAGCCATCAAGTATTAGAAATATGCGAAAGAATGAGCCTGATGAGAGCAATTCCCAGACCTAACCTAGACCTAACATGAATTATTCTCTAAAATATTGATCAAAACCAGGTTTAATTGACTGTTTCAGTGTGGTCCCACATTACTACGTGATCCAAACCAGAAAAAACCCAGGATCCGTTCAACAAGTGTGTGAAGAATGCGAAAGTATGAGTCTGATGAGTGAAAATCCCAGGCCTAACCTTGACCTAACATGAGTTATTCTCTAAAATATTGATCGAAACCTGGTTTAATCGACTGTTTCGGTGTGGTACCACATTACTATGTGATCCAAACCAGAAAATAACCCAGGATCTGTTCAACGAGTATGTGAAGTGTGCGAAAGTATGTGTCTGATGAGGTCAAATCCCAGACCAATCCCAGACTTAACTTGCGTTAACCTCTAAAATATTGATCGAAACCAGGTTTAATCGACTGTTTCAGTGTGGTACCACATTACTACGTGATCCAAACCAGAAAATACCCAGGATCTGTTCAACAAGTATTTGAAGAATGCGAAAGTATGAGTCTGATGAGTGAAAATCCCAGGGCAAACCTAGACCTAACATGCGTTATCCTCTAAAATATTGATCGAAACCAGGTTTAATCGACTGTTTCAGTGTGGCACCACATTACTACGTGATCCAAACCAGAAAAAACCCGGGATCAGTTCAACAAGTATGTGAAGAATGCGAAAGTATGAGTCTGATCAGTGAAAATCCCAGGCCTAACCTAGACCTAGCTTGCGTTATCCTCTAAAATATTGATCGAAACCAGGTTTAAACGACTGTTTCAGTGTGGTACCACATTACTACGTGACCCAAACCAGAAAAAACCCATGATCTGTTCAACAAGTATGTGAAAAACGCGAAAGTATGAGCCGGATGAGGGCAAATCCCAGACCTATCCCAGATCTAACTTGCGTTATCCTCTAAAATATCGATCGAAACCAGGTTTAATTGACCGTTTCAGTGTGGTACCTCATTACTACGTGATCGAAACCAGAAAAAACCCAGGATCCGTTCAACAAGTATGTGAAGAATGCGAAAGTATGAGTCTGATCAGTGAAAATCTCAGGCCTTACCTAGACCTAACTTGCGTTGTCCTCTAAAATAGTGATGGAAACCAGGTTTCATTGACTGTTTCAGTGTGGTACTACATTACTACGTGATGAAGTCCAGAAGAAGCCAAGGATCTAGCCATCAAGTATGAGAAATATGCGAAAGAATGAGCCTGATGAGAGCAAATCCCAGACCTAACCTAGACCTAACATGAAATATTCTCTAAAATATTGATCGAAACCAGGTCTAATCGACTGTTTCAGTGTGGTACCACATTACTACGTGATCCAAACCAGAAAAAACCCAGGATCCGTTCAACAAGTATGTGAAGAATGCGAAAGTATGAGTCTGATCAGTGAAAATCTCAGGCCTTACCTAGACCTAACTTGCGTTGTCCTCTAAAATAGTGATGGAAACCAGGTTTCATTGACTGTTTCAGTGTGGTACTACATTACTACGTGATGCAATCCAGAAAAAGCCCAGGATCTAGCCATCAAGTATGAGAAATATGCGAAAGAATGAGCCTGATGAGAGCAAATCCCAGACCTAACCTAGGCCTAACATGCGTTATCCTCTAAAATATTCAGCGAAACCAGGTTTAATGGACTGTTTCAGTGTGGTACCACACTACTTCGTGATCCAAACCAGTCAAAACCCAGGATCTGTCCAACAAGTATGTGAAAAACGCGAAACTGTGAGCCTGATGGGGGCAAATCTTAGACCTAACCCAGACCTAAGATGCGTTATCCTCTCTAATATTTATCCAGACCAGGTTTCATTGAATGTTTCAGTGTGGTACCACTTTACTACGTGATCCAAGCAAGAAATAGCCCAGGATCTAGCCATGAAGTATGAGAAATATGCGAAAGTATGAGCCTGATGAGGGCATATCCCAGACCTATCCCAGATCTAACTTGCGTTATCCTCTAAAATATTGATCGAAACCAGGTTTAATTGACTGTTTCAGCGTGGTACCACATTACTACGTGATACAATCCAGAAACAGCCCAGGATCTGTTCAACATGTATGAGAAATATGCGAAAGAAAGAGCCTGATGAGAGCAAATCCCAGACCTAACCTAGACCTAACATGAATTATTCTCTAAAATATTGATCGAAACCAGGTTTAATTGACTGTTTCAGTGTGGTCCCACATTACTACGTGATCCAAACCAGAAAAAACCCAGGATCCGTTCAACAAGTATGTGAAGAATGCGAAAGTATGAGTCGGATGAGTGAAAATCCCAGGCCTAACCTAGACCTAACATGCGTTATCCTCTAAAATATTGAGCTAAACCTGGTTTAATCGACTGTTTCAGTGTGGTACCACATTACTACGTGATCCAAACCAGAAAAAACCCAGGATCAGTTCAACAAGTATGTGAAGAATGCGAAAGTATGAGTCTGATCAGTGAAAATCTCAGGCCTTACCTAGACCTAACTTGCGTTGTCCTCTAAAATAGTGATGGAAACCAGGTTTCATTGACTGTTTCAGTGTGGTACTACATTACTACGTGATGCAGTCCAGAAAAAGCCCAGGATCTAGCCATCAAGTATGAGAAATATGCGAAAGAATGAGCCTGAAGAGAGCAAATCCCAGACCTAACCTAGACCTAACATGCGTTATCCTCTAAAATATTGATCGAAACCAGGTTAAATGGACTGTTTCAGTGTGGTACTACATTACTATGTGATCCAAGCCAGAAAAATACCCAGGAACTGTTCAACAAGTATGTGAAAAACGCGATACTATGAGCCTGATGAGGGCAAATCCTAGACCTAACCCAGACCTAACATGCGTTATCCTGTAAAATATTTATAAAGACCAGGTTTTATTGAATGTTTCAGTGTGGTACCACTTTACTACGTGATCCAAGCCAGAAATAGCCCATGATCTAGCCATGAAGTATAAGAAATATGCGAAAGTGAGAGCCTGATGAGGGCAATTCCTAGACCTATCCCAGACCTAACATGCGTTATCCTCTAAAATATTGATCGAAACCAGGTTTAATTGACTGTTTCAGCGTGGTACCACATTACTACGTGATACAATCCAGAAACAGCCCAGGATCTGTTCAACATGTATGAGAAATATGCGAAAGAAAGAGCCTGATGAGAGCAAATCCCAGACCTAACCTAGACCTAACATGAATTATTCTCTAAAATATTGATCGAAACCAGGTTTAATTGACTGTTTCAGTGTGGTCCCACATTACTACGTGATCCAAACCAGAAAAAACCCAGGATCCGTTCAACAAGTATGTGAAGAATGCGAAAGTATGAGTCTGATGAGTGAAAATCCCAGGCCTAACCTAGACCTAACATGCGTTATCCTCTAAAATATTGAGCGAAACCAGGTTGAATCGACTGTTTCAGTGTGGTACCGCATTACTACGTGATCCAAACCAGAAAAAACCCAGGATCAGTTCAACAAGTATGTGAAGAATGCGAAAGTATGAGCCTGATGAGGGCAAATCCCAGACCTATCCCAGACCTAACTTGCGTTGTCCTCTAAAATAGTGATGGAAACCAGGTTTAATTGACTGTTTCAGTGTGGTCCCACATTACTACGTGATCCAAACCAGAAAAAACCCCGGATCCGTTCAACAAGTATGTGAAGAATGCGAAAGTATGAGTCTGATGAGTGAAAATCCCAGGCCTAACCTAGACCTAGCTTGCGTTATCCTCTAAAATATTGATCGAAACCAGGTTTAAACGACTGTTTCAGTGTGGTCCCACATTACTACGTGATCCAAACCAGAAAAAACCCCGGATCCGTTCAACAAGTATGTGAAGAATGCGAAAGTATGAGTCTGATGAGTGAAAATCCCAGGCCTAACCTAGACCTAGCTTGCGTTATCCTCTAAAATATTGATCGAAACCAGGTTTAAACGACTGTTTCAGTGTGGTCCCACATTACTACGTGATCCAAACCAGAAAAAACCCCGGATCCGTTCAACAAGTATGTGAAGAATGCGAAAGTATGAGCCTGATGAGGGCAAATCCCAGACCTATCCCAGACCTAACTTGCGTTGTCCTCTAAAATAGTGATGGAAACCTGGTTTAATTGACTGTTTCAGTGTGGTACTACATTACTACGTGATGCAGTCCAGAAAAAGCCCAGGATCTAGCCATCAAGTACGAGAAATATGCGAAAGAATGAGCCTGATGAGAGCAAATCCCAGACCTAACTTAGACCTAACATGCGTTATCCTCTAAAATATTGAGCGAAACCAGGTTTAATGGACTGTTTCAGTGTGGTACTACACTACTTCGTGATCCAAACCAGACAAAACCCAGGATCTGTTCATCAAGAATGCGAAAAACGCGAAACTGTGAGCCTGATGAGGGCAAATCTTACACCTAACCCAGACCTAAGATGCGTTATCCATCGTGTTCCAAACCAGAAAAAACCCAGGATCCGTTCAACAAGTATGTGAAGAATGCGAAAGTATGAGTATGATCAGTGAAAATCTCAGGCCTTACCTAGACCTAACTTGCGTTGTCCTCTAAAATAGTGATGGAAACCAGGTTTCATTGACTGTTTCAGTGTGGTACTACATTACTACGTGATGCAGTCCAGAAAAAGCCCAGGATCTAGCCATCAAGTATGAGAAATATGCGAAAGAATGAGCCTGAAGAGAGCAAATCCCAGACCTAACCTAGACCTAACATGCGTTATCCTCTAAAATATTGAGCGAAACCAGGTTTAATGGACTGCTTCAGTGTGGTACTACACTACTTCGTGATCCAAACCGGCCAAAACCCAGGATCTGTTCAACAAGAATGTGAAAAACGCGAAACTGTGAGCCTGATGAGGGCAAATCTTAGACCTAACCCAGACCTAAGATGCGTTATCCTCTCTAATATTTATCCAGACCAGGTTTCATTGAATGTTTCAGTGTGGTACCACTTTACTACGTGATCCAAGCCCGAAATAGCCCAGGATCTAGCCATGAAGTATGAGAAATATGCGAAAGTGAGAGCCTGATGAGGGCAATTCCTATACCTATCCCAGACCTAACATGCGTTATCCTCTCTAATATTTATCCAGACCAGGTTTAATGGACTGTTTCAGTGTGGTACTACATTACTACGTGATGCAATTCAGAAAAAGCCCAGGATCTAGCCATGAAGTATGAGAAATATGCGAAAGTATGAGCCTGATGAGGGCAAATCCCAGACCTATCCCAGATCTAACTTGCGTTATCCTCTAAAATATTGATCGAAACCAGGTTTAATTGACCGTTTCAGTGTGGTACCTCATTACTACGTGATACAATCCAGAGACAGCCCAGGATCTGTTCAACAAGTATGTGAAGAATGCGAAAGTATGAGTCTGATCAGTGAAAATCTCAGGCCTTACCTAGACCTAACTTGCGTTGTCCTCTAAAATAGTGATGGAAACCAGGTTTCAGTGACTGTTTCAGTGTGGTACTACATTACTCCGTGATGCAGTCCAGAAAAAGCCCAGGATCTAGCCATCAAGTATGAGAAATATGCGAAAGAATGAGCCTGAAGAGAGCAAATCCCAGACCTAACCTAGACCTAACATGCGTTATCCTCTAAAATATTGAGCGAAACCAGGTTTAATGGACTGTTTCAGTGTGGTACTACACTACTTCGTGATCCAAACCAGACAAAACCCAGGATCTGTTCATCAAGAATGTGGAAAACGCGAAACTGTGAGCCTGATGAGGGCAAATCTTACACCTAACCCAGACCTAAGATGCGTTATCCATCGTGATCCAAACCAGAAAAAACCCAGGATCCGTTCAACAAGTATGTGAAGAATGCGAAGGTATGAGCCTGACGTGGGCAAATCCTGGACCTATCCCAGACATAACTTGCGTTATCCTCGAAAATATTGGTCGAAACAAGGTTTCATCGACTATTTCAGTGTGGTACCACATTACTACGTGATCCAAACCAGAAAAATACCCAGGATCTGTTCAACAAGTATGTGAAGAACGCGAAAGTATGACCCTGATGAGGGCAAATCCCAGACCTATACCAGACCTAACTTGCGTTGTCCTCTAAAATATTAATGGAAACCAGGTATAATTGACTGTTTCAGTGTGGTACCACATTACTACGTGAACCAATCCAGAAAAAGCCCTGGATCTAGCCATCAAGTATGAGTAACATGCGAAAGTATGAGCCTGATGAGGGCAAATCATAGACCTTACCCAGACCTAACATGCGTTATCCCCTAAAATATTTATCAATACCAGGTTTAATTGAATGTTTCAGTGTGGTACCACATTACTACGTGATCCAATCCTGAAAAAACCCAGAATCTGTTCAACAAGTATGTGGAGAATGCGAGAGTATGTGTCTGATGAGGGCAAATCCCAGGCCTAACCTAGGCATAACATGCGTTATCCTCTAAAATATTGATCGAAACCAGGTTAAATGGACTGTCTCAGTGTGGTACCACATTACTACGTGATCCAAACCAGAAAAAACCCAGGATCCATTCAACAAGTATGTGAAGAATGCGAAAGTATGAGTCTGATGAGTGAAAATCCCAGGCCTAACCTAGACCTAACATGCGTTATCCTCTAAAATATTGAGCGAAACCAGGTTTAATCGACTGTTTCAGTGTGGTACCGCATTACTACGTGATCCAAACCAGAAAAAACCCAGGATCAGTTCAACAAGTATGTGAAGAATGCGAAAGTATGAGTCCGATCAGTGAAAATCCCAGGCCTAACCTAGACCTAACATGCGTTATCCTCTAAAATATTGAGCGAAACCAGGTTTAATCGACTGTTTCAGTGTGGTCCCACATTACTACGTGATCCAAACCAGAAAAAACCACGGATCCGTTCAACAAGTATGTGAAGAATGCGAACGTATGAGTCTGATGAGTGAAAATCCCAGGCCTAACCTAGACCTAGCTTGCGTTATCCTCTAAAATATTTGATCGAAACCAGGTTTAAACGACTGTTTCAGTGTGGTCCCACATTACTACGTGATCCAAACCAGAAAAAACCCCGGATCCGTTCAACAAGTATGTGAAGAATGCGAAAGTATGAGCCTGATGAGGGCAAATCCCAGACCTATCCCAGACCTAACTTGCGTTGTCCTCTAAAATAGTGATGGAAACCAGGTTTCATTGACTGTTTCAGTGTGGTTCTACATTACTACGTGATGCAGTCCAGAAAAAGCCCAGGATCTAGCCATCAAGTACGAGAAATATGCGAAAGAATGAGCCTGATGAGAGCAAATCCCAGACCTAACCTAGACCTAACATGCGTTATCCTCTAAAATATTGAGCGAAACCAGGTTTAATGGACTGTTTCAGTGTGGTACTACACTACTTCGTGATCCAAACCAGACAAAACCCAGGATCTGTTCATCAAGAATGCGAAAAACGCGAAACTGTGAGCCTGATGAGGGCAAATCTTACACCTAACCCAGACCTAAGATGCGTTATCCATCGTGATCCAAACCAGAAAAAACCCAGGATCCGTTCAACAAGTATGTGAAGAATGCGAAAGTATGAGTATGATCAGTGAAAATCTCAGGCCTTACCTAGACCTAACTTGCGTTGTCCTCTAAAATAGTGATGGAAACCAGGTTTCATTGACTGTTTCAGTGTGGTACTACATTACTACGTGATGCAGTCCAGAAAAAGCCCAGGATCTAGCCATCAAGTATGAGAAATATGCGAAAGAATGAGCCTGAAGAGAGCAAATCCCAGACCTAACCTAGACCTAACATGCGTTATCCTCTAAAATATTGAGCGAAACCAGGTTTAATGGACTGCTTCAGTGTGGTACTACACTACTTCGTGATCCAAACCGGCCAAAACCCAGGATCTGTTCAACAAGAATGTGAAAAACGCGAAACTGTGAGCCTGATGAGGGCAAATCTTAGACCTAACCCAGACCTAAGATGCGTTATCCTCTCTAATATTTATCCAGACCAGGTTTCATTGAATGTTTCAGTGTGGTACCACTTTACTACGTGATCCAAGCCAGAAATAGCCCAGGATCTAGCCATGAAGTATGAGAAATATGCGAAAGTGAGAGCCTGATGAGGGCAATTCCTAGACCTATCCCAGACCTAACATGCGTTATCCTCTCTAATATTTATCCAGACCAGGTTTAATGGACTGTTTCAGTGTGGTACTACATTACTACGTGATGCAATTCAGAAAAAGCCCCGGATCTAGCCATGAAGTATGAGAAATATGCGAAAGTATGAGCCTGATGAGGGCAAATCCCAGACCTATCCCAGATCTAACTTGCGTTATCCTCTAAAATATTGATCGAAACCAGGTTTAATTGACCGTTTCAGTGTGGTACCTCATTACTACGTGATACAATCCAGAAACAGCCCAGGATCTGTTCAACAAGTATGTGAAGAATGCGAAAGTATGAGTCTGATCAGTGAAAATCTCAGGCCTTACCTAGACCTAACTTGCGTTGTCCTCTAAAATAGTGATGGAAACCAGGTTTCATTGACTGTTTCAGTGTGGTACTACATTACTACGTGATGCAGTCCAGAAAAAGCCCAGGATCTAGCCTTCAAGTATGAGAAATATGCGAATGAATGAGCCTGATGAGAGCAAATCCCAGACCTAACCTAGACCTAACATGCGTTATCCTCTAAAATATTGAGCGAAACCAGGTTTAATGGACTGTTTCAGTGTGGTACTACACTACTTCGTGATCCAAACCAGACAAAACCCAGGATCTGTTCATCAAGAATGTGAAAAACGCGAAACTGTGAGCCTGATGAGGGCAAATCTTACACCTAACCCAGACCTAAGATGCGTTATCCTCTAAAATATTTATCCAGACCAGGTTTCATTGAATGTTTCAGTGTGGTACCACTTTACTACGTGATCCAAGCCAGAAATAGCCCAGGATCTAGCCATGAAGTATGAGAAATATGCGAAAGTGAGAGCCTGATGAGAGCAAATCCCAGACCTAACCTAGACCTAACATGAATTATTCTCTAAAATATTGATCGAAACCAGGTTTAATTGACTGTTTCAGTGTGGTCCCACATTACTACGTGATCCAAACCAGAAAAAACCCAGGATCCGTTCAACAAGTATGTGAAGAATGCGAAAGTATGAGTCTGATGAGTGAAAATCCCAGGCCTAACCTAGACCTAACATGCGTTATCCTCTAAAATATTGATTGAAACCTGGTTTAATCGACTGTTTCAGTATTGTACTTCATTACTACGTGATGCAATCCAGAAAAAGCCCAGGATCTAGCCACCAAGTATGAGAAATATGCGAAAGAATGAGCCTGATGAGAGCAAATCCCAGACCTAACCTAGACCTAACATGAATTATTCTCTAAAATATTGATCGAAACCAGGTTTAATTGACTGTTTCAGTGTGGTCCCACATTACTACGTGATCCAAACCAGAAAAAACCCAGGATCCGTTCAACAAGTATGTGAAGAATGCGCAAGTATGAGTCTGATGAGTGAAAATCCCAGGCCTAACCTAGACCTAACATGCGTTATCCTCTAAAATATTGAGCGAAACCAGGTTTAATCGACTGTTTCAGTGTGGTACCGCATTACTACGTGATGCAAACCAGAAAAAACCCAGGATCAGTTCAACAAGTATGTGAAGAATGCGAAAGTATGAGTCCGATCAGTGAAAATCCCAGGCCTAACCTAGACCTAACATGCGTTATCCTCTAAAATATTGAGCGAAACCAGGTTTAATCGACTGTTTCAGTGTGGTCCCACATTACTACGTGATCCAAACCAGAAAAAACCCCGGATCCGTTCAACAAGTATGTGAAGAATGCGAAAGTATGAGTCTGATGAGTGAAAATCCCAGGCCTAACCTAGACCTAGCTTGCGTTATCCTCTAAAATATTGATCGAAACCAGGTTTAAACGACTGTTTCAGTGTGGTCCCACATTACTACGTGATCCAAACCAGAAAAAACCCCGGATCCGTTCAACAAGTATGTGAAGAATGCGAAAGTATGAGCCTGATGAGGGCAAATCCCAGACCTATCCCAGACCTAACTTGCGTTGTCCTCTAAAATAGTGATGGAAACCAGGTTTCATTGACTGTTTCAGTGTGGTACTACATTACTACGTGATGCAGTCCAGAAAAAGCCCAGGATCTAGCCATCAAGTACGAGAAATATGCGAAAGAATGAGCCTGATGAGAGCAAATCCCAGACCTAACCTAGACCTAACATGCGTTATCCTCTAAAATATTGAGCGAAACCAGGTTTAATGGACTGTTTCAGTGTGGTACTACACTACTTCGTGATCCAAACCAGACAAAACCCAGGATCTGTTCATCAAGAATGTGGAAAACGCGAAACTGTGAGCCTGATGAGGGCAAATCTTACACCTAACCCAGACCAAAGATGCGTTATCCATCGTGATCCAAACCAGAAAAAACCCAGGATCCGTTCAACAAGTATGTGAAGAATGCGAAGGTATGAGCCTGACGTGGGCAAATCCTGGACCTGTCCCAGACATAACTTGCGTTATCCTCGAAAATATTGGTCGAAACAAGGTTTCATCGACTATTTCAGTGTGGTACCACATTACTACGTGATCCAAACCAGAAAAATACCCAGGATCTGTTCAACAAGTATGTGAAGAACGCGAAAGTATGACCCTGATGAGGGCAAATCCCAGACCTATACCAGACCTAACTTGCGTTGTCCTCTAAAATATTAATGGAAACCAGGTATAATTGACTGTTTCAGTGTGGTACTACATTACTACGTGATCCAATCCAGAAAAAGCCCTGGATCTAGCCATCAAGTATGAGTAACATGCGAAAGTATGAGCCTGATGAGGGCAAATCATAGACCTTACCCAGACCTAACATGCGTTATCCCCTAAAATATTTATCAATACCAGGTTTAATTGAATGTTTCAGTGTGGTACCACATTACTACGTGATCCAATCCTGAAAAAACCCAGAATCTGTTCAACAAGTATGTGGAGAATGCGAGAGTATGTGTCTGATGAGGGCAAATCCCAGGCCTAACCTAGGCATAACATGCGTTATCCTCTAAAATATTGATCGAAACCAGGTTAAATGGACTGTCTCAGTGTGGTACCACATTACTACAGGATCCAAACTAGAAAAAGCCAAGAGTCTGGCCATCAAGTATGAGAAATATGCGAAAGTACGAGCCTGATGAGAGCAAATCCCAGACCTAACCATGACCTAACGTGCGTTATTCTCTAAAATATTGATCGAAACCAGGTTAAATGGACTGTCTCAGTGTGGTACCACATTACTACAGGATCCAAACTAGAAAAAGCCCAGAGTCTGGCCTTCAAGTATGAGAAATGTGCGAAAGTACGAGCCTGATGAGAGCAAATCCCAGACCTAACCATGACCTAACATGCGTTATTCCCTAAAATATTTATCAAGACCAGGTTTAATCGACTGTTTCAGTGTGGTACCGCATTACTACGTGATGCAAACCAGAAAAAACCCAGGATCAGTTCAACAAGTATGTGAAGAATGCGAAAGTATGAGTCCGATCAGTGAAAATCCCAGGCCTAACCTAGACCTAACATGCGTTATCCTCTAAAATATTGAGCGAAACCAGGTTTAATCGACTGTTTCAGTGTGGTCCCACATTACTACGTGATCCAAACCAGAAAAAACCCCGGATCCGTTCAACAAGTATGTGAAGAATGCGAAAGTATGAGTCTGATGAGTGAAAATCCCAGGCCTAACCTAGACCTAGCTTGCGTTATCCTCTAAAATATTGATCGAAACCAGGTTTAAACGACTGTTTCAGTGTGGTCCCACATTACTACGTGATCCAAACCAGAAAAAACCCCGGATCCGTTCAACAAGTATGTGAAGAATGCGAAAGTATGAGCCTGATGAGGGCAAATCCCAGACCTATCCCAGACCTAACTTGCGTTGTCCTCTAAAATAGTGATGGAAACCAGGTTTCATTGACTGTTTCAGTGTGGTACTACATTACTACGTGATGCAGTCCAGAAAAAGCCCAGGATCTAGCCATCAAGTACGAGAAATATGCGAAAGAATGAGCCTGATGAGAGCAAATCCCAGACCTAACCTAGACCTAACATGCGTTATCCTCTAAAATATTGAGCGAAACCAGGTTTAATGGACTGTTTCAGTGTGGTACTACACTACTTCGTGATCCAAACCAGACAAAACCCAGGATCTGTTCATCAAGAATGTGGAAAACGCGAAACTGTGAGCCTGATGAGGGCAAATCTTACACCTAACCCAGACCAAAGATGCGTTATCCATCGTGATCCAAACCAGAAAAAACCCAGGATCCGTTCAACAAGTATGTGAAGAATGCGAAGGTATGAGCCTGACGTGGGCAAATCCTGGACCTGTCCCAGACATAACTTGCGTTATCCTCGAAAATATTGGTCGAAACAAGGTTTCATCGACTATTTCAGTGTGGTACCACATTACTACGTGATCCAAACCAGAAAAATACCCAGGATCTGTTCAACAAGTATGTGAAGAACGCGAAAGTATGACCCTGATGAGGGCAAATCCCAGACCTATACCAGACCTAACTTGCGTTGTCCTCTAAAATATTAATGGAAACCAGGTATAATTGACTGTTTCAGTGTGGTACTACATTACTACGTGATCCAATCCAGAAAAAGCCCTGGATCTAGCCATCAAGTATGAGTAACATGCGAAAGTATGAGCCTGATGAGGGCAAATCATAGACCTTACCCAGACCTAACATGCGTTATCCCCTAAAATATTTATCAATACCAGGTTTAATTGAATGTTTCAGTGTGGTACCACATTACTACGTGATCCAATCCTGAAAAAACCCAGAATCTGTTCAACAAGTATGTGGAGAATGCGAGAGTATGTGTCTGATGAGGGCAAATCCCAGGCCTAACCTAGGCATAACATGCGTTATCCTCTAAAATATTGATCGAAACCAGGTTAAATGGACTGTCTCAGTGTGGTACCACATTACTACAGGATCCAAACTAGAAAAAGCCAAGAGTCTGGCCATCAAGTATGAGAAATATGCGAAAGTACGAGCCTGATGAGAGCAAATCCCAGACCTAACCATGACCTAACGTGCGTTATTCTCTAAAATATTGATCGAAACCAGGTTAAATGGACTGTCTCAGTGTGGTACCACATTACTACAGGATCCAAACTAGAAAAAGCCCAGAGTCTGGCCTTCAAGTATGAGAAATGTGCGAAAGTACGAGCCTGATGAGAGCAAATCCCAGACCTAACCATGACCTAACATGCGTTATTCCCTAAAATATTGATCGAAACCAGGTTTAATGGACTGTTTCAGTGTGGTACCACTTTACTACGTGATCCAAACCAGAAAATACCCAGGATCTGTTCAACAAGTATGTGAAAAACGCGAAACTATGAGCATGATGAGGGCAAATCACAGACCTATCCCAGACCTAACATGCGTTATTCTCTAAAATATTTATCAACACCAGGTTTAATTGAATGTTTCAGTGTGGTACCACATTACTACGTGATCCAAACCACAAAAAACCCAGGATCCGTTCAACAAGTATGTGAAGAATGCGAAAGTATGTGTCTGATGAGGGAAAATCCCAGGCCTAACCTAGACCTAACATGCGCTACCCTCAAAAATATTTATCAAGACCAGGTTTAATTGAATGTTTCTGTGTGGTACCACATTACTACGTGATCCAAACCAGAAAAAACCCAGGATCTGTTCAACATGTATGTGGAAAATGCGAAAGTATGTGTCTGATGAGGCCAAACCCCAGGCCTAACCTAGATCTAACATGCGTTATCCTCAAAAATATTGATCGAAATCAGGTTTAAGGGACTTTTTCAGTGTGGTACCACATCACTACGTGATCCAAACCAGAAAAAACCCAGGATCTGTTCAACAAGTATGTGAAAAACGCGAAACTATGAGCATGATGAGGGCAAATCACAGACCTATCCCAGACCTAACTTGCGTTGTCCTCTAAAATATTCATGGAATCCAGGTTTAATTGACTGTTTCAGTGTGGCACCACATTACTGCGTGATCCAAACCAGAAAAAACCCGGGATCCGTTCAACAAGTATGTGAAGAATGCGAAAGTATGAGCCTAACGAGGGCAAATCCCAGACCTATCCCAGACCTAACTTGCGTTGTCCTCTAAAATATTCATGGAATCCAGGTTTAATTGACTGTTTCAGTGTGGCACCACATTACTGCGTGATCCAAACCAGAAAAAACCCGGGATCCGTTCAACAAGTATGTGAAGAATGCGAAAGTATGGTGTCGCGGGCGGTTGCGAGTTGGGGCTCGCAGCCGCCACTAAACGCGGCCCCGGGACGGATAGCGGCCGGATGGAGTGGCCCCGTCCCGCCGCTATGAGGCAGTGTGTCTACTGGGGGGACCGATTGTCCCCCCGGGGGATGGGCGCGAAAGCGCGGGCACGGGGAGGATACCGGAAGAATGCTTCGAGCGATTCCCGGTATCCTCCCAAAGCGTGCCGAAGGGTCACCGTGGGGTTTTTAGTGGGTAGGTCCCGCGCCTGTCGTTGTACGGGCGCGGGGAATCCCACACACCCCTCCCACCTCTCCCCAAGGAGGTGGGAGGGAGTCTTTCGAAGATTTTCCCCACGACAAAAAAAAAAAAAAAAAAAAAAAAGTATGAGCCTAACGAGGGCAAATCCCAGACCTATCCCAGACATAACTTGCGTTATCCTCTAAAATATTGGGCGAAACCAGCTTTAATCGACTATTTCAGTGTGGTACCACATTACTACGTGATCCAAATCAGAAAAATACCCAGGATCTGTTCAACAAGTGTGTGAAGAACGCGAAAGTATGACCCTGATGAGGGCAAATCCCAGACCCATACCAGACCTAACTTGCGTTGTCCTCTAAAATATTGATGGAAACCTGGTATAATTGACTGTTTCAGTGTGGTACCACATTACTACCTGATCCAAACCAGAAAAATACCCAGGATCTGTTCAACAAGTATGTGAAGAACGCGAATATATGACCCTGATGAGGGCAAATCCCAGACCTATACCAGACCTAACTTGCGTTGTCCTCTAAAATATTGATGGAAACCAGGTTTAATTGACTGTTTCAGTGTGGTACCACATTGCTACGTGATCCAATCCAGAAAAAAACCCAGGATCTGTACAACAAGTAAGTGAAGAATGCGAAAGTATGAGCCTGACGAGGGCAAATCCTGGACCTATCCCAGACATAACTTGCGTTATCCTCTAAAATATTGATCGAACCCAGGTTTAATCCACTATTTCAGTGTGGTACCACATTACTACGTGATCCAAACCAGAAAAATACCCAGGATCTGTTCAACAAGTATGTGGAGAATGCGAAAGTATGTGTCTGATGAGGGCAAATCCCAGACCTATCCTAGACCCAACATGCGTTATCCCCTAAAACATTTATCAAGACCAGGTTTAATTGAATGTTTCAGTGTGGTACCACATTACTACGTGATCCAAACCACAAGAAACCCAAGATCCGTTCAACAAGTATGTGATGAATGCGAAAGTATGTGTCTGATGAGGGCAAATCCCAGACCTATCCCAGACCCAACATGCGTTATCCCCTAAAACATTTATCAAGACCAGGTTTAATTGACTGTTTCAGTGTGGTACCACATTACTACCTGATCCAAACCAGAAAAATACCCAGGATCTGTTCAACAAGTGTGTGAAGAACGCGAAAGTATGACCCTGATGAGGGCAAATCCCAGACCTATACCAGACATAACTTGCGTTGTCCTCTAAAATATTGATGGAAACCGGGTTTTTAATGGACTGTTTCAGTGTGGTACCACATTACTACGTGATCCAATCCAGAAACAAATCCAGGATCTGTACAACAAGTGTGTGAAGAATGCGAAAGTATGAGCCTGACGAGGGCAAATCCCGGAACTATCCAACACATAACTTGCGTTATCCTCTAAAATATTGATCGAAACCAGGTTTAATCGACTATTTCAGTGTGGTACCACATTACTACGTGATCCAAACCAGAAAAATACCCAGGATCTGATCAACAAGTATGTGAAGGACGCGGAAATATGACCCTGATGAGTGCAAAACCCGGGCCTAACCTAGACCTAACATGCGTTACCATCAAAAATACTGATCGGTACCAGGTTTAATCGACTTTTTCAGTATGGTATCACATTACTATGTGATCCAAACCAGAAAAAAACCCAGGATCTGTACAACAAGTATGTGAAGAATGCGAAAGTATGTGTCTGATGAGGGCAAATCCCAGGACTAACCTAGACATAACATGCGTTATCCTCTAAAATATTGATCGAAACCAGGTTAAATGGACTGTTTCAGTGTGGTACTACATTACTATGTGATCCAAACCAGAAAAATACCCGGGAACTGTTCAACAAGTATGTGAAAAACGCGATACTATGAGCCTGATGAGGGCAAATCCTAGACCTAACCCAGACCTAACATGCGTTATCCTGTAAAATATTTATCAAGACCAGGTTTAATTGAATGTTTCAGTGTGGTACCACATTACTACGTGATCCAAACCTGAAAAAACCCAGGATCTGTTCAACAAGTATGTGGAGAATGCGAAAGAATGTGTCTGATGAGGGCAAATCCCAGGCCTAACCTAGACATAACATGCGTTGTCCTCTAAAATATTGATCGAAACCAGGTTTAATTGGATGTTTCAGTGTGGTACCACATTACTACGTGATCCAAACCAGAAAAATACCCAGGATCCGTTCAACAAGTATGTGAAGAATGCGAAAGTATGTGTCTGATGAGGGAAAATCCCAGGCCTAACCTAGACCAAACATGCGTTATCCTCTAAAATATTGATCGAAACCAGGTTTAATCGACTGTTTCAGTGTGGTACCACATTACTATGTGATCCAAACCAGAAAAAAACCCAGTATCTGTTCAACAAGTATGTGGAGAATGCGAAAGTATGTGTCTGATGATGGCAAATCCCAGGCCTAACCTAGACATAACATGCGTTGTCCTCTAAAATATTGATCGAAACCAGGTTTAATGGACTGTCTCAGTGTGGTACCACATTACTACAGGATCCAAACTAGAAAAAGCCCAGAGTCTGACCATCAAGTATGAGAAATATGCGAAAGTACGAGCCTGATGAGAGCAAATCCCAGACCTAACCATGACCTAACATGCGTTATTCTCTAAAATATTGGTCGAAACCAGGTTAAATGGACTGTCTCAGTGTGGTACCACATTACTACAGGATCCAAACTAGAAAAAGCCCAGAGTCTGGCCATCAAGTATGAGAAATTTGCGAAAGTACGAGCCTGATGAGAGCAAATCCCAGACCTAACCATGACCTAACATGCGTTATTCTCTAAAATATTGATCGAAACCAGGTTAAATGGACTGTCTCAGTGCGGTACCACATTACTACAGGATCCAAACTAGAAAAAGCCCAGAGTCTGGCCATCAAGTATGAGAAATGTGCGAAAGTACGAGCCTGATGAGAGCAAATCCCAGACCTAACCATGACCTAACAGGCGTTACTCTCTAAAATATTGATCGAAACCAGGTTTAATCGACTATTTCAGTGTGGTACCACATTACTACGTGATCCAACCAGAAAAATACCCAGGATCTGTTCAACAAGTATGTGAAGAACGCGGATATATGACCCTGATGAGGGCAAATCCTAGGCCTAACCTAGACCTAACATGAGTTATCCCCTAAAATATTGATCGAAACCAGGTTTAATGGACTGTTTCGGTGTGCTACCACGTTACTACGTGATCCAATCCTGAAAAAACCCAGAATCTGTTCAACAAGTATGTGGAGAATGCGAGAGTATGTGTCTGATGAGGGCAAATCCCAGGCCTAACCTAGACATAACATGCGTTATCCTCTAAAATATTGATCGAAACCAGGTTTAATTGACTGTTTCAGTGTGGTACCACATGGCTACGTGATCCAATCCAGAAAAAAACCCAGGATCTGTACAACAAGTATGTGATGAATGCGAAAGTATGAGCCTGACGAGGGCAAATCCTGGACCTATCCCAGACATAACTTGCGTTATCCTCTAAAATATTGATCGAAACCAGGTTTAATCGACTATTTCAGTGTGGTACCACATTACTACGTGATCCAAACCAGAAAAATACCCAGGATCTGTTCAACAAGTATGTGGAGAATGCGAAAGTATGTGTCTGATGAGGGCAAATCCCAGGCCTAACCTAGACATAACATGCGTTATCCTCTAAAATATTGATCGAAACCAGGTTTAATTGGATGTTTCAGTGTGGTACCACATTACTACGTGATCCAAACCACAAGAAACCCAGGATCCGTTCAACAAGTATGTGACGAATGCGAAAGTATGTGTCTGATGAGGGCAAATCCCAGGCCTAACCTTGATCTAACATGCGTTATCCTCAAAAATATTGATCGAAACCAGGTTTAACGGACTTTTTCAGTGTGGTACCACATCACTACGTGATCCAAACCAGAAAAATACCCAGGATCCGTTCAAGAAGTATGTGAAGAGTGCGAAAGTATGTGTCTGATGAGGGAAAATCCCAGGCCTAACCTAGACCAGACATGCGTTATCCTGTAAACTTTTGATCGAAACCAGATTTAATGGACTGCTTCAGTGTGCTACCACATTACTGCGTGATCAAAACCAGAACAAACCCGGGATCCGTTCAACAAGTATGTGAAGAATGCGAAACTATGGGCCTGATGAGGGCAAATCCCAGACATATCCCAGACCCAACATGCGTTATCCCCTAAAACATTTATCAAGACCAGGTTGAATTGAATGTTTCAGTGTGGTACCACATTACTACGTGATCCAAACCACAAGAAACCCAAGAGCCGTTCAACAAGTATGTGACGAATGCGAAAGTATGTGTCTGATGAGGGCAAATCCCAGACCTAACCTAGATCTAACATGCGTTATCCTCAAAAATATTGATCGAAATCAGGTTTAAGGGACTTTTTCAGTGTGGTACCACATCACTACGTGATCCAAACCAGATGAATACCCAGGATCCGTTCAAGAAGTATGTGAAGAATGCGAAAGTATGTGTCTGATGAGGGCAAATCCCAGGACTAACCTAGACCTAACATGCGTTACCCTCTAAAGTATTGATCGAAAACAGGTTTAATCGACTATTTCAGTGTGGTACCACATTACTGCGTGACCAAACCAGAAAAATACCCAGTATCTGTTCAACAAGTATGTGAAGAACGCGAAAGTATGGGGTCGCGGGCGGTTGCGAGTTGGGGCTCGCAGCCGCCACTAAACGCGGCCCCGGGACGGATAGCGGCGGGATGGAGTGGCCCCGTCCCGCCGCTATGAGGCAGTGTGTCTACTGGGGGACCGATTGTCCCCCCGGGGGATGGGCGCGAAAGCGCGGGCACGGGGAGGATACCGGAAGAATGCTTCGAGCGATTCCCGGTATCCTCCCAAAGCGTGCCGAAGGGTCACCGTGGGGTTTTTAGTGGGTAGGTCCCGCGCCTGTCGTTGTACGGGCGCGGGGAATCCCACACACCCCTCCCACCTCTCCCCAAGGAGGTGGGAGGGAGTCTTTCGAAGATTTTCCCCACGACAAAAAAAAAAAAAAAAAAAAAAAATTATGAGACTAACGAGGGCAAATCCCAGACCTATCCCAGACATAACTTGCGTTATCCTCTAAAATATTGGGCGAAACCAGCTTTAATCGACTATTTCAGTGTGGTACCACATTACTACGTGATCCAAATCAGAAAAATACCCAGGATCTGTTCAACAAGTGTGTGAAGAACGCGAAAGTATGACCCTGATGAGGGCAAATCCCAGACCCATACCAGACCTAACTTGCGTTGTCCTCTAAAATATTGATGGAAACCTGGTATAATTGACTGTTTCAGTGTGGTACCACATTACTACCTGATCCAAACCAGAAAAATACCCAGGATCTGTACAACAAGTATGTGAAGAATGCGAAAGTATGAGCCTGACGAGGGCAAATCCTGGACCTATCCCAGACATAACTTGCGTTATCCTCTAAAATATTGATCGAAACCAGGTTTAATCCACTATTTCAGTGTGTTACCACATTACTACGTGATCCAAACCAGAAAAATACCCAGGATCTGTTCAACAAGTATGTGGAGAATGCGAAAGTATGTGTCTGATGAGGGCAAATCCCAGGCCTAACCTAGGCATAACATGCGCTATCCTCTAAAATATTGATCGAAACCAGGTTTAATTGGATGTTTCAGTGTGGTACCACATTACTACGTGATCCAAACCACAAGAAACCCAGGATCCGTTCAACAAGTATATGACGAATGCGAAAGTATGTGTCTGATGAGGGCAAATCCCAGGCCTAACCTAGATCTAACATGCGTTATCCACAAAAATATTGATCGAAACCAGGTTTAACGGACTTTTTCAGTGTGGTACCACATCACTACGTGATCCAAACCAGAAAAATACCCAGGATCCGTTCAACAAGTATGTGAAGAATGCGAAAGTATGTGTCTGATGAGGGAAAATCCCAGGCCTAACCTAGACCAAACATGCGTTATCCTGTAAAATATTGATCGATACCAGATTTAATGGACTGCATCAGTGTGCTACCACATTACTGCGTGATCAAAACCAGAAAAAACCCGGGATCCGTTCAACAAGTATGTGAAGAATGCGAAACTATGAGCCTGATGAGGGCAAATCCCAGACCTATCCTAGACCCAACATGCGTTATCCCCTAAAACATTTATCAAGACCAGGTTTAATTGAATGTTTCAGTGCGGTACCACATTACTACGTGATCCAAACCACAAGAAACCCAAGATCCGTTCAACCAGTATGTGACGAATGCGAAAGTATGTGTCTGATGAGGGCAAATCCCAGACCTATCCCAGACCCAACATGCGTTATCCCCTAAAACATTTATCAAGACCAGGTTTAATTGAATGTTTCAGTGTGGTACCACATTACTGCGTGATCCAAACCAGAAAAAACCAGGGATCCGTTCAACAAGTGTGTGAAGAACGCGAAAGTATGACCCTGATGAGGGCAAATCCCAGACCTATACCAGACATAACTTGCGTTGTCCTCTAAAATATTGATGGAAACCGGGTTTAATGGACTGTTTCAGTGTGGTACCACATTACTACGTGATCCAAATCAGAAAAATACCCAGGATCTGTTCAACAAGTGTGTGAAGAACGCGAAAGTATGACCCTGATGAGGGCAAATCCCAGACCCACACCAGACCTAACTTGCGTTGTCCTCTAAAATATTGATGGAAACCTGGTATAATTGACTGTTTCAGTGTGGTACCACATTACTACCTGATCCAAACCAGAAAAATACCCAGGATCTGTTCAACAAGTATGTGAAGAACGCGAATATATGACCCTGATGAGGGCAAATCCCAGACCTATACCAGACCTAACTTGCGTTGTCCTCTAAAATATTGATGGAAACCAGGTTTAATTGACTGTTTCAGTGTGGTACCACATTGCTACGTGATCCAATCCAGAAAAAAACCCAGGATCTGTGCAACAAGTATGTGAAGAATGCGAAAGTATGAGCCTGACGAGGGCAAATCCTGGACCTATCCCAGACATAACTTGCGTTATCCTCTAAAATATTGATCGAAACCAGGTTTAATCCACTATTTCAGTGTGGTACCACAGTACTACGTGATCCAAACTCGAAAAATACCCAGGATCTGTTCAACAAGTATGTGGAGAATGCGAAAGTATGTGTCTGATGAGGGCAAATCCCAGGCCTAACCTAGGCATAACATGCGCTATCCTCTAAAATATTGATCGAAACCAGGTTTAATTGGATGTTTCAGTGTGGTACCACATTACTACGTGATCCAAACCAGAAAAATACCCAGGATCCGTTCAACAAGTATGTGAAGAATGCGAAAGTATGTGTCTGATGAGGGAAAATCCCAGGCCTAACCTAGACCAAACATGCGTTATCCTGTAAAATATTGATCGAAACCAGATTTAATGGACTGCTTCAGTGTGCTACCACATTACTGCGTGATCAAAACCAGAAAAAACCCGGGATCCGATCAACAAGTATGTGAAGAATGCGAAACTATGAGCCTGATGAGGGCAAATCCCAGACCTATCCCAGACCCAACATGCGTTATCCCCTAAAACATTTATCAAGACCAGGTTTAATTGAATGTTTCAGTGTGGTACCACATTACTACGTGATCCAAACCACAAGAAACCCAAGATCCGTTCAACAAGTATGTGACGAATGCGAAAGTATGTGTCTGATGCGGGCAAATCCCAGACCTATCCCAGTCCCAACATGCGTTATCCCCTAAAACATTTATCAAGACCAGGTTTAATTGAATGTTTCAGTGTGGTACCACATTACTGCGTGATCCAAACCAGACAAAACCAGGGATCCGTTCAACAAGTATGTGAAGAATGCGAAAGTATGAGCCTGACGAGGGCATATCCCGGAACTATCCCAGACATAACTTGCGTTATCCTCTAAAATATTGGTCGAAACCAGGTTTAATCGACTATTTCAGTGTGGTACCACATTACTACGTGATCCAAATCAGAAAAATACCCAGGATCTGTTCAACAAGTGTGTGAAGAACGCGAAAGTATGACCCTGATGAGGGCAAATCCCAGACCTATACCAGACATAACTTGCGTTGTCCTCTAAAATATTGATCGAAACCAGGTTTAATGGACTGTTTCAGTGTGGTACCACATTACTATGTGATCCAAACCAGAAAAAAACCCAGTATCTGTTCAACAAGTATGTGGAGAATGCGAAAGTATGTGTCTGATGAGGGCAAATCCCAGGCCTAACCTAGACATAACATGCGTTGTCCTCTAAAATATTTATCAAGACCAGGTTTAATTGAATGTTTCAGTGTGGTACCACATTACTACAGGATCCAAACTAGAAAAAGCCCAGAGTCTGACCATCAAGTATGAGAGATATGCGAAAGTACGAGCCTGATGAGAGCAAATCCCAGACCTATACCAGACATAACTTGCGTTGTCCTCTAAAATATTGATCGAAACCAGGTTTAATGGACTGTTTCAGTGTGGTACTACATTACTATGTGAACCAAACCAGAAAAATACCCGGGAACTGTTCAACAAGTATGTGAAAAACGCGATACTATGAGCCTGATGAGGGCAAATCCTAGACCTAACCCAGACCTAACATGCGTTATCCTGTAAAATATTTATCAAGACCAGGTTTAATTGAATGTTTCAGTGTGGTACCACATTACTACGTGATCCAAACCTGAAAAAACCCAGGATCTGTTCAACAAGTATGTGGAGAATGCGAAAGAATGTGTCTGATGAGGGCAAATCCCAGGCCTAACCTAGACATAACATGCGTTGTCCTCTAAAATATTGATCGAAACCAGGTTTAATGGACTGTTTCAGTGTGGTACCACAATACTACGGGATCCAAACCAGAAAAAGCCCAGAATCTGGCCACCAAGTATGAGAAATATGCGAAAGTACGAGCCTGATCAGGGCAAATCCCAGACCTATCCCAGACCTAACTTGCGTTGTCCTCTAAAATATTGATCGAAACCAGGTTTAATGGACTGTTTCAGTGTGGTACCACATTACTATGTGATCCAAACCAGAAAAAAACCCAGTATCTGTTCAACAAGTATGTGGAGAATGCGAAAGTATGTGTCTGATGAGGGCAAATCCCAGGCCTAACCTAGACATAACATGCGTTGTCCTCTAAAATATTGATCGAAACCAGGTTTAATGGACTGTCTCAGTGTGGTACCACATTACTACAGGATCCAAACTAGAAAAAGCCCAGAGTCTGACCATCAAGTATGAGAGATATGCGAAAGTACGAGCCTGATGAGAGCAAATCCCAGACCTAACCATGACCTAACATGCGTTATTCTCTAAAATATTGATCGAAACCAGGTTAAATGGACTGTCTCAGTGTGGTACCACATTACTACAGGATCCAAACTAGAAAAAGCCCAGAGTCTGGCCATCAAGTATGAGAAATATGCGAAAGTACGAGCCTGATGAGAGCAAATCCCAGACCTAACCATGACCTAACATGCGTTATTCTCTAAAATATTGATCGAAACCAGGTTAAATGGACTGTCTCAGTGCGGTACCACATTACTACAGGATCCAAACTAGAAAAAGCCCAGAGTCTGGCCATCAAGTATGAGAAATGTGCGAAAGTACGAGCCTGATGAGAGCAAATCCCAGACCTAACCATGACCTAACAGGCGTTACTCTCTAAAATATTGATCGAAACCAGGTTTAATCGACTATTTCAGTGTGGTACCACATTACTACGTGATCCAAACCAGAAAAATACCCAGGATCTGTTCAACAAGTATGTGAAGAACGCGGAAATATGACCCTGATGAGGGCAAATCCTAGGCCTAACCTAGACCTAACATGAGTTATCCCCTAAAATATTGATCGAAACCAGGTTTAATGGACTGTTTCAGTGTGCTACCACGTTACTACGTGATCCAATCCTGAAAAAACCCAGAATCTGTTCAACAAGTATGTGGAGAATGCGAGAGTATGTGTCTGATGAGGGCAAATCCCAGGCCTAACCTAGACATAACATGCGTTATCCTCTAAAATATTGATCGAAACCAGGTTTAATTGACTGTTTCAGTGTGGTACCACATTGCTACGTGATCCAATCCAGAAAAAAACCCAGGATCTGTACAACAAGTATGTGATGAATGCGAAAGTATGAGCCTGACGAGGGCAAATCCTGGACCTATCCCAGACATAACTTGCGTTATCCTCTAAAATATTGATCGAAACCAGGTTTAATCGACTATTTCAGTGTGGTACCACATTACTACGTGATCCAAACCAGAAAAATACCCAGGATCTGTTCAACAAGTATGTGGAGAATGCGAAAGTATGTGTCTGATGAGGGCAAATCCCAGGCCTAACCTAGACATAACATGCGTTATCCTCTAAAATATTGATCGAAACCAGGTTTAATTGGATGTTTCAGTGTGGTACCACATTACTACGTGATCCAAACCACAAGAAACCCAGGATCCGTTCAACAAGTATGTGACGAATGCGAAAGTATGTGTCTGATGAGGGCAAATCCCAGGCCTAACCTTGATCTAACATGCGTTATCCTCAAAAATATTGATCGAAACCAGGTTTAACGGACTTTTTCAGTGTGGTACCACATCACTACGTGATCCAAACCAGAAAAATACCCAGGATCCGTTCAAGAAGTATGTGAAGAATGCGAAAGTATGTGTCTGATGAGGGAAAATCCCAGGCCTAACCTAGACCAGACATGCGTTATCCTGTAAACTTTTGATCGAAACCAGATTTAATGGACTGCTTCAGTGTGCTACCACATTACTGCGTGATCAAAACCAGAACAAACCCGGGATCCGTTCAACAAGTATGTGAAGAATGCGAAACTATGGGCCTGATGAGGGCAAATCCCAGACCTATCCCAGGCCCAACATGCGTTATCCCCTAAAACATTTATCAAGACCAGGTTTAATTGAATGTTTCAGTGTGGTACCACATTACTACGTGATCCAAACCACAAGAAGCCCAGGATCCGTTCAACAAGTATGTGACGAATGCGAAAGTATGTGTCTGATGAGGGCAAATCCCAGGCCTAACCTAGACCTAACATGCGTTACCATCAAAAATACTGATCGAAACCAGGTTTAACGGAATTTTTCAGTGTGGTACCACATCACTACGTGATCCAAACCAGAAAAATACCCAGGATCCGTTCAACAAGTATGTGAAGAATGCGAAAGTATGTGTCTGATGAGGGAAAATCCCAGGCCTAACCTAGACCAAACATGCGTTATCCTGTAAAATATTGATCGAAACCAGATTTAATGGAGTGCTTCAGTGTGCTACCACATTACTGCGTGATCCAAACTAGAAAAAGCCCAGAGTCTGGCCATCAAGTATGAGAAATATGCGAAAGTACGAGCCTGATGAGAGCAAATCCCAGACCTAACCATGACCTAACATGCTTTATTCTCTAAAATATTGATCGAAACCAGGTTTAATCGACTATTTCAGTGTGGTACCACATTACTACGTGATCCAAACCAGAAAAATACCCAGGATCTGTTCAACAAGTATGTGAAGAACGCGGAAATATGACCCTGATGAGGGAAAACTCCTGGCCTAACCTAGACCTAACATGAGTTATCCTCAAAAATATTGATCGAAACCAGGTTTAATCGACTGTTTCAGTGTGATACCACATTACTACGTGATCCAAACCAGAAAAATACCCAGGATCTGTTCAACAAGTATGTGAAGAACGCGGAAATATGACCCTGATGAGGGAAAACTCCTGGCCTAACCTAGACCTAACATGAGTTATCCTCTAAAATATTGATCGAAACCAGGTTTAATCGACTATTTCAGTGTGGTACCACATTACTACGTGATCCAAACCAGAAAAATACCCAGGATCTGTTCAACAAGTATGTGAAGAATGCGAAAGTATGAGTCTGATGAGTGAAAATCCCAGGCCTAACCTAGACCTAGCTTGCGTTATCCTCTAAAATATTGAGCGAAACCAGGTTTAATGGACTGTTTCAGTGTGGTACTACACTACTTCGTGATCCAAACCAGACAAAACCCAGGATCTGTTCATCAAGAATGTGAAAAACGCGAAACTGTGAGCCTGATGAGGGCAAATCTTACACCTAACCCAGACCTAAGATGCGTTATCCATCGTGATCCAAAACAGAAAAAACCCAGGATCCGCTCAACAAGTATGTGAAGAATGCGAAAGTATGTGTCTGATGAGGGCAAATCCTAGGCCTAACCTAGACCTAACATGCGTTACTCTCAAAAATACTGATCGAAACCAGGTTTAATCGACTGTTTCAGTGTGGTACCACATTACTATGTGATCCAAACCAGAAAAAAACCCAGGATCTGTACAACAAGTATGTGAAGAATGCGAAGGTATGAGCCTGACGTGGGCAAATCCTGGACCTATCCCAGACATAACTTGCGTTATCCTCGAAAATATTGGTCGAAACAAGGTTTCATCGACTATTTCAGTGTGGTACCACATTACTACGTGATCCAAACCAGAAAAATACCCAGGATCTGTTCAACAAGTATGTGAAGAACGCGAAAATATGACCCTGATGAGGGCAAATCCCAGACCTATACCAGACCTAACTTGCGTTGTCCTCTAAAATATTAATGGAAACCAGGTATAATTGACTGTTTCAGTGTGGTACCACATTACTACGTGATCCAATCCAGAAAAAGCCCTGGATCTAGCCATCAAGTATGAGTAACATGCGAAAGTATAAGCCTGATGAGGGCAAATCATAGACCTTACCCAGACCTAACATGCGTTATTCTCTAAAATATTTATCAACACCAGGTTTAATTGAATGTTTCAGTGTGGTACCACATTACTACGTGATCCAAACCACAAAAAACCCAGGATCCGTTCAACAAGTATGTGAAGAATGCGAAAGTATGTGTCTGATGAGGGAAAATCCCAGGCCTAACCTAGACCTAACATGCGTTACCCTCAAAAATATTTATCAAGACCAGGTTTAATTGAATGTTTCTGTGTGGTACCACATTACTACGTGATCCAAACCAGAAAAAACCCGGGATCTGTTCAACATGTATGTGGAAAATGCGAAAGTATGTGTCTGATGAGGGAAAATCCCAGGCCTAACCTAGACCTAACATGCGTCATCCTCTAAAATATTGATCGAAACCAGGTTTAATGGACTGATTCAGTGTGCTACCACGATACTACGTGATCCAAATCAGAAAAAACCCAGGATCCGTTCAACAAGTATGTGAAGAATGCGAAAGTATGTGTCTGATGACGGCAAATCCCAGGCCTAACCTAGACATAATATGCGTTATCCTCTAAAATATTGATCGAAACCTGGTTAAATGGACTGTTTCAGTGTGGTACCACATTACTACAGGATCCAAACTAGAAAAAGTCCAGAATCTGTTCAACAAGTATGTGAAAAACGCGAAAATATGAGCCTGATGAGGGCAAATCCCAGAGCTATCCCTAACCCAACATGCGTTATCCTCTAAAACATTTATGAAGACCACGTTTAATTGAATGTTTCAGTGTGGTACCACATTACTACGGGATCCAAATCAGAAAAATACCCAGGATCTGTTCAACAAGTGTGTGAAGAACGCGAAAGTATGACCCTGATGAGGGCAAATCCCAGACCCATACCAGACATAACTTGCGTTGTCCTCTAAAATATTGATGGAAACCTGGTATAATTGACTGTTTCAGTGTGGTACCACATTACTACCTGATCCAAACCAGAAAAATACCCAGGATCTGTTCAACAAGTATGTGAAGAACGCGAATATATGACCCTGATGAGGGCAAATCCCAGACCTATACCAGACCAAACTTGCGTTGTCCTCTAAAATATTGATGGAAACCAGGTTTAATTGACTGTTTCAGTGTGGTACCACATTGCTACGTGATCCAATCCAGAAAAAAACCCAGGATCTGTACAACAAGTATGTGAAGAATGCGAAAGTATGAGCCTGGCGAGGGCAAATCCTGGACCTATCCCAGACATAACTTGCGTTATCCTCTAAAATATTGATCGAAACCAGGTTTAATCCACTATTTCAGTGTGGTACCACATTACTACGTGATCCAAACCAGAAAAATACCCAGGATCTGTTGAACAATTATGTGGAGAATGCGAAAGTATGTGTCTGATGAGGGCAAATCCCAGGCCTAACCTAGGCATAACATGCGTTATCCTCTAAAATATTGATCGAAACCAGGTTTAATTGGATGTTTCAGTGTGGTACCACATTACTACGTGATCCAAACCACAAGAAACCCAGGATCCGTTCAACAAGTATATGACGAATGCGAAAGTATGTGTCTGATGAGGGCAAATCCCAGGCCTAACCTAGATCTAACATGCGTTATCCACAAAAATATTGATCGAAACCAGGTTTAACGGACTTTTTCAGTGTGGTACCACATCACTACGTGATCCAAACCAGAAAAATACCCAGGATCCGTTCAAGAAGTATGTGAAGAATGCGAAAGTATGTGTCTGATGAGGGAAAATCCCAGGCCTAACCTAGGCCAAACATGCGTTATCCTGTAAAATATTGATCGAAACCAGATTTAATGGACCGCTTCAGTGTGCTACCACATTACTGCGTGATCAGAACCAGAAAAAACCCGGGATCCGTTCAACAAGTATGTGAAGAATGCGAAACTATGAGCCTGATGAGGGCAAATCCCAGACCTATCCCAGACCCAACATGCGTTATCCCCTAAAACATTTATCAAGACCAGGTTTAATTGAATGTTTCAGTGTGGTACCACATTACTACGTGATCCAAACCACAAGAAACCCAAGATCCGTTCAACAAGTATGTGACGAATGCGAAAGTATGTGTCTGATGAGGGCAAATCCCAGACCTATCCCAGACCCAACATGCGTTATCCCCTAAAACATTTATCAAGACCAGGTTTAATTGAATGTTTCAGTGTGGTACCACATTACTGCGTGATCCAAACCAGAAAAAACCAAGGATCCGTTCAACAAGTATGTGAAGAATGCGAAAGTATGACCCTGATGAGGGCAAAACCCGGGCCTAACCTAGACCTAACATGAGTTATCCTCAAAAATATTGATCGAAACCAGGTTTAATCGACTTTTTCAGTATGGTATCACATTACTATGTGATCCAAACCAGAAAAAAACCCAGGATCTGTACAACAAGTATGTGAAGAATGCGAAAGTATGTGTCTGATGAGGGCAAATCCCAGGACTAACCTAGACATAACATGCGTTATCCTCTAAAATATTGATCGAAACCAGGTTAAATGGACTGTTTCAGTGTGGTACTACATTACTATGTGATCCAAGCCAGAAAAATACCCAGGAACTGTTCAACAAGTATGTGAAAAACGCGATACTATGAGCCTGATGAGGGCAAATCCTAGACCTAACCCAGACCTAACATGCGTTATCCTGTAAAATATTTATAAAGACCAGGTTTTATTGAATGTTTCAGTGTGGTACCACATTACTACGTGATCCAAACCTGAAAAAACCCAGGATCTGTTCAACAAGTATGTGGAGAATGCGAAAGAATGTGTCTGATGGGGGCAAATCCCAGGCCTAACCTAGACATAACATGCGTTGTCCTCTAAAATATTGATCGAAACCAGGTTTAATGGACCGTTTCAGTGTGGTACCACAATACTACGGGATCCAAACCAGAAAAAGCCCAGAATCTGGCCACCAAGTATGAGAAATATGCGAAAGTACGAGCCTGATCAGGGCAAATCCCAGACCTATCCCAGACCTAACTTGCGTTGTCCTCTAAAATATTGATCGAAACCAGGTTTAATCGACTGTTTCAGTGTGGTACCACATTACTATGTGATCCAAACCAGAAAAAAACCCAGGATCTGTTCAACAAGTATGTGGAGAATGCGAAAGTATGTGTCTGATGAGGGCAAATCCCAGGCCTAACCTAGACATAACATACGTTGTACTCTAAAATATTGATCGAAACCAGGTTTAATGGACTGTTTCAGTGTGGTACCACATTACTATGTGATCCAAACCAGAAAAAAACCCAGGATCTGTTCAACAACTATGTGAAGAATGCGAAAGTATGAGCCTGACGAGGGCAAATCCCAGGCCTAACCTAGACCGAACATGCGTTATCATCTAAAATATTCATCGAAACCAGGTTCAATGGACTGTTTCAGTGTGGTACCACATTACTACCTGATGCAAACCAGAAAAATACCCAGGATCTGTTCAACAAGTATGTGGAGAATGCGAAAGTATGTGTCTGATGAGGGCAAATCCCAGGCCTAACCTAGACATAACATGCGTTATCCTCTAAAATATTGATCGAAACCAGGTTTAATTGGATGTTTCAGTGTGGTACCACATTACTACGTGATCCAAACCACAAGAAACCCAGGATCCGTTCAACAAGTATGTGACGAATGCGAAAGTATGTGTCTGATGAGGGCAAATCCCAGGCCTAACCTTGATCTAACATGCGTTATCCTCAAAAATATTGATCGAAACCAGGTTTAACGGACTTTTTCAGTGTGGTACCACATCACTACGTGATCCAAACCAGAAAAATACCCAGGATCCGTTCAAGAAGTATGTGAAGAATGCGAAAGTATGTGTCTGATGAGGGAAAATCCCAGGCCTAACCTAGACCAGACATGCGATACCCTGTAAACTATTGATCGAAACCAGATCTAATGGACTGCTTCAGTGTGCTACCACATTACTGCGTGATCAAAACCAGAAGAAACTCGGGATCCGTTCAACAAGTATGTGAAGAATGCGAAACTATGAGCCTGATGAGGGCAAATCCCAGACCTATCCCAGACCCAACATGCGTTATCCCCTAAAACATTTATCAAGACCAGGTTTAACGGACGTTTTCAGTGTGGTACCACATTACTACAGGATCCAGACTAGAAAAAGTCCAGAATCTGGCCATCAAGTATGAGAAATATGCGAAAGTACGAGCCTGATGAGAGCAAATCCCAGTCCTAACCATGACCTAACAGGCGTTATTCTCTAAAATATTGATCGAAACCAGGTTTAAAGGACTGTTTCAGTGTGGTACCACATTACTACGTGATCCAAACCAGAAAAAACACAGGATCTGTTCAACAAGTATGTGAAAAACGCGAAACTATGAGCCTGATGAGGGCAAATCCCAGACCTATCCCAGGCCCAACATGCGTTATCCCCTAAAACATTTATCAAGACCAGGTTTAATTGAATGTTTCAGTGTGGTACCACATTGCTACGTGATCCAATCCAGAAAAAAACCCAGGATCTGTACAACAAGTATGTGAAGAATGCGAAAGTATGTGTCTGATGAGGGCAAATCCTGGACCTATCCCAGACATAACTTGCGTTATCCTCTAAAATATTGATCGAAACCAGGTCTAATCGACTATTTCAGTGTGGTACCACATTACTACGTGATCCAAACCAGAAAAATACCCAGGATCTGTTTAACAAGTATGTGGAGAATGCGAAAGTATGTGTCTGATGAGGGCAAATCCCAGGCCTAACCTAGACATAACATGCGTTATCCTCTAAAATATTGATCGAAACCAGGTTTAATTGGATGTTTCAGTGTGGTACCACATTACTACGTGATCCAAACCACAAGAAACCCAGGATCCGTTCAACAAGTATGTGACGAATGCGAAAGTATGTGTCTGATGAGGGCAAATCCCAGGCCTAACCTAGATCTAACATGCGTTATCCTCAAAAATATTGATCGAAACCAGGTTTAACGGACTTTTGCAGTGTGGTACCACATCACTACGTGATCCAAACCAGAAAAATACCCAGGATCCGTTCAACAAGTATGTGAAGAATGCGAAAGTATGTGTCTGATGAGGGAAAATCCCAGGCCTAACCTAGACCAAACATGCGTTATCCTGTAAAATATTGATCGAAACCAGATTTCATGGACTGCTTCAGTGTGCTACCACATTACTGCGTGATCCAAACCAGAAAAAACCCGGGATCCGTTCAACAAGTATGTGAAGAATGCGAAAGTATATGTCTAATGAGGGCAAATCCCAGGCCTAACCTAGACAGAACATGCGTTATCCTCTAAAATATTGATCGAAACTAGGTTTAATGGACTGTTTCAGTGTGCTACCACATTACTACGTGATCCAAACCAGAAAAAACCCAGGATCCGTTCAACAAGTATGTGGAGAATACGAAAATATGACCCTGATGAGGGCAAATCCCAGACCTATACCAGACCTAACTTGCGTTGTCCTCTAAAATATTGATGGAAACCAGGTTTAATTGACTGTTTCAGTGTGGTACCACATTACTTCGTGATGCAATCCAGAAAAAGCCCTGGATCTAGCCATCACGTATGAGTAATATGCGAAAGTATGAGCCTGATGAGGGCAAATCCTAGACCTAACATGCGTTATCCTCTAAAATATTGATCGAAACCAGGTTTAATCGACTATTTCAGTGTGGTACCACATTACTACGTGATCCAAACCAGAAAAATACCCAGGATCTGATCAACAAGTATGTGAAGGACGCGGAAATATGATCCTGATGAGGGTAAATCCGAGACCAATACCAGACCTAACTTTCGTTGTCCTCTAAAATATTGATGGAAACCAGGTTTAATCGACTATTTCAGTGTGGTACCACATTACTACGTGATCCAAATCAGAAAAATACGCAGGATCTGTTCAACAAGTGTGTGAAGAACGCGAAAGTATGACCCTGATGAGGGCAAATCCCAGGCCTAACCTAGACCTAACATGCGTTACCATCAAAAATACTGATCGGTACCAGGTTTAATCGACTTTTTCAGTATGGTATCACATTACTATGTGATCCAAACCAGAAAAAACCCAGGATCTGTACAACAAGTATGTGAAGAATGCGAAAGTATGAGCCTGACGAGGGCAAATCCCGGAACTGTCCCAGACATAACTTCCATTATCCTCTAAAATATTGATCGAAACCAGGTTTAATCGACTATTTCAGTGTGGTACCACATTACTACGTGATCCAGACCAGAAAAATGCCCAGGATCTGTACAACAAGTATGTGAAGAATGCGAAAGTATGAGCCTGACGAGGGCAAATCCCGGACCTATCCCAGACATAACTTGCGTTATCCTCTAAAATATTGATCGAAACCAGGTTTAATGGACTGTTTCAGTGTGCTACCACATTACTGCGTGATCCAAAACAGAAAAAATCCAGGATCTGTTCAACAAGTATGTGAAAAACGCGAAACTATGAGCCTGATGAGGGCAAATCCCAGACCTATCCCAGACCCAACATGCGTTATCCTCTAAAACATTTATCAAGACCAGGTTTAATTGAATGTTTCAGTGTGGTACCGCATTACTACGTGATCCAAACCACAAAAAACCCAGGATCTGTTCAACAAGTATGTGAAGAACGCGAAAATATGACCCTGATGAGGGCAAATCCCAGACCTATACCAGACCTAACTTGCGTTATCCTCTAAAATATTCATGGAAACCAGGTTTAATCGACTGTTTCAGTGTGGTACCACATTACTACGTGATCCAATCCAGAAAAAGCCCTGGATCTAGCCATCAAGTATGAGAAATATGCGAAAGTATGAGCCTGATGGGGGCGAATCCTAGACCTAACCCAGACCTAACTTGCGGTGTCCTCTAAAATATTGATGGAAACCAGGTTTAATTGACTGTTTCAGTGTGGTACCACATTACTACGTGATCCAATCCAGAAAAAAACCCAGGATCTGTACAACAAGTATGTGAAGAATGCGAAAGTATGAGCCTGACGAGGGCAAATCCCGAACCTATCCCAGATATAACTTGCGTTATCCTCTAAAATATTGGTCGAAACCAGGTTTAATCGACCATTTCAGTGTGGTACCACATTACTATGTGATCCAAACCAGAAAAAAACCCAGGATCTGTACAACAAGTATGTGAAGAATGCGAAAGTATGAGCCTGACGAGGGCAAATCCCGAACCTATCCCAGATATAACTTGCGTTATCCTCTAAAATATTGGTCGAAACCAGGTTTAATCGACCATTTCAGTGTGGTACCACATTACTATGTGATCCAAACCAGAAAAATACCCAGGATCTGTTCAACAAGTATGTGGAGAATGCGAAAGTATGTGTCTGATGAGGGCAAATCACAGGCCTATCCCAGACCCAACATGCGTTATCCTCCAAAACATTTAACAAGACCAGGTTTAGTTGAATGTTTCAGTGTGGTACCACATTACTACGTGATCCAAACCACAAAAAACCCAGGATTCGTTCAACAAGTATGTGACGAATGCGAAAGTATGTGTCTGATGAGGGCAAATCCCAGGCCTAACCTAGATCTAACATGCGTTATCCTCAAAAATATACATCGAAACCAGGTTTAATGGACTTTTTCAGTGTGGTACCCCATCACTACGTGATCCAAACCAGAAAAATACCCAGGATCCGTTCAACAAGTATGTGAAGAATGCGAAAGTATGTGTCTGATGAGGGAAAATCCCAGGCCTAACCTAGACCTAACATGCGTTATCCTCTATAATATTGATCGAAACCAGGTTTAATGGACTGATTCAGTGTGCTACCACGATACTACGTGATCCAAATCAGAAAAAACCCCGGATCCGTTCAACAAGTATCTGAAGAAAGCGAAAGTATGTGTCTGATGAGGGCAAATCCCAGGCCTAACCTAGACAGAACATGCGTTATCCTCTAAAATATTGATCGAAACCAGGTTTAATGGACCGTTTCAGTGTGGTACCACATTACTACGTGATCCAATCCAGAAAAAGCCCTGGATCTAGCCATCAAGTATGAGTAATATGCGAAAGTATGAGCCAGATGAGGGCAAATCCAAGACCTAACCCAGACCTAACATGCGTTATCCTCTAAAATATTAATCAAGACCAGGTTTAATTGAATGTTTCAGTGTGGTACCACATTACTACGTGATCCAAACCTGAAAAAACCCAGGATCTGTTCAACAAGTATGTGAAAAACGCGAAACTATGAGCCTGATGAGGGCAAATCCCAGACCTAACCTAGACCTAACATGAGTTATTCTCTAAAATGGTGATCGAAACCAGGTTTAATGGACTGTTTCAGTGTGCTACCACATTACTATGTCATCCAAACCAGAAAAAAACCCAGGATCCGTTCAACAAGTATGTGAAGAATGCGAAAGTATGTGTCTGATGAGGGAAAATCCCAGGCCCAACCTAGACCTAACATGCGTTACCCTCAAAAATATTTATCAGTACCAGGTTTAATTGAATGTTTCAGTGTGGTACCACATTTCTACGTGATCCAAACCAGAAAAAGCCAGGGATCTGTTCAACAAGTATGTGAAAAATGCGGAAATATGACCCTGATGAGGGCAAATCCCAGACCTATCCCAGACCTAACTTGCGTTTTCCTCTAAAATATTGATCGAAACTAGGTTTAATTTACTGTTGCAGAGTGGTACCACATTACTACGTGATCCAATCCAGAAATAGCCCAGGATCTAGCCATGAAGTATGAGAAATATGCGAAATTATGAGCCTGATTAGGGCAAATCCCAGACATAACCCAGATCTAACATGCGTTATCCTCTAAAATATTTATCAAGACCAGGTTTAATTGAATGTTTCAGTGTGGTACCACAATACAACGGGAACCAAACCAGAAAAAGCCCAGAATCTGGCCACCAAGTATGAGAAATATGCGAAAGTACGAGCCTGATGAGGGCAAATCCCAGACCTATCCCAGACCTAACTTGCGTTTTCCTCTAAAATATTGATGGAAACCAGGTTTAATTGACTGTTTCAGTGTGGTACCATATTACTACGTGATCCAATCCAGAAAAAGCCCTGGATCTAGCCATCAAGTATGAGTAACATGCGAAAGTATGAGCCTGATGAGGGCAAATCCTAGACCTAACCCAGACCTAACATGCGTTATCCTCTAAAATATTTATCAAGACCAGCTTTAATTGAATGTTTCAGTGTGGTACCACATTACTACGTGATCCAAACTAGAAAAAACCCAGCATCTGTTCAACAAGTATGTGGAGAATGCGAAAGTATGTGTCTGATGAGGGCAAATCCCAGGCCTAACCTAGACATAACATGCGTTGTCCTCTAAAATATTGATCGAAACCAGGTTTAATCGACTATTTCAGTGTGGTACCACACTACTACGTGATCCAAAACAGAAAAAATCCAGGATCTGTTCAACAAGTCTGTGAAAAACGCGAAACTATGAGCCTGATGAGGCCAAATCCCAGACCTATCCCAGACCCAACATGCGTTATCCTATAAAACATTTATCAAGACCAGGTATAATTGAATGTTTCAGTGTGGTACCGCATTACTACGTGATCCAAACCACCAAAAACCCAGGATCCGTTCAACAAGATGTGAAGAATGCGAAAGTATGTATCTGATGAGGCCAAATCCCTGGCCTAACCTAGACCTAACATGCGTTACTCACAAAAATATTGATCGAAAACAGGTTTAATGGACTTTTTCAGAGTGGTACCACATCACTACGTGATCCAAACCAGAAAAATACCCAGGATCCGTTCAACAAGTATGTGAAGAATGCGAAAGTATGAGCCTGACGAGGGCAAATCCCGGACCTAACCTAGACATAATATGCGTTATCCTCTAAAATATTGATCGAAACCAGGTTAAAAGGTCTGTTTCAGTGTGGTACCACATTACTACAGGATCCAAACTAGAAAAAGTCCAGAATCTGGCCATCAAGTATGAGAAATGTGCGAAAGTACGAGCCTGATGAGAGCAAATCCCAGACCTAACCATGACCTAACATGCGTTATTCTCTGAAATATTGATCGAAACCAGGTTTAATGGACTGTTTCAGTGTGGTACCACATTACTACGTGATCCAAACCAGAAAAACCCCAGGATCTGTACAACAAGTATGTGAAAAACGCGAAAATATGAGCCTGATGAGGCCAAATCCCAGAGCTATCCCTAACCCAACATGCGTTATCCTCTAAAACATTTATCAAGACCACGATTAATTGAATGTTTCAGTGTGGTACCACATTACTACGTGATCCAAACCACAAGAAACCCAGGATCCGTTCAACAAGTATGTGGCGAATGCGAAAGTATGTGTCTGATGAGGCCAAATCCCAGGCCTAACCTAGATCTAACATGCGTTATCCTCAAAAATATTGATCGAAAACAGGTTTAATGGACTTTTTCAGAGTGGTACCACATCACTACGTGATCCAAACCAGAAAAATACCCAGGATCCGTTCAACAAGTATGTGAAGAATGCGAAAGTATGAGCCTGACGAGGGCAAATCCCGGACCTATCCCTGACATAACTTGCGTTATCCTCTAAAATATTGGGCGAAACCAGCTTTAATCGACTATTTCAGTGTGGTACCACATTACTACGTGATCCAAACCAGAAAAATACCCAGGATCTGTTCATCAAGTATGTGGAGAACGCGGAAATATGAGCCTGACGAGGGCAAATCCCGGACCTATCCCAGACATAACTTGCGTTATCTTCTAAAATATTGGTCGAAACCAGGTTTAATCGACTATTTCAGTGTGGTACCACATTACTACGTGATCCAAACCAGAAAAAACCCAGCATCTGTTCAACAAGTATGTGAAGAACGCGAAAATATGACCCTGATGAGGGCAAATCCCAGACCTATACCAGACCTAACTTGCGTTGTCCTCTAAAATATTGATGGAAACCATGTTTAATTGACTGTTTCAGTGTGGTACCACATTACTACGTGATCCAATCCAGAAAAAAAGCCAGGATCTGTACAACAAGTATGTGAAGAATGCGAAAGTATGAGCCTGACGAGGGCAAATCCCGGACCTATGCCAGACATAACTTGCATTATCCACCTAAAACATTGATCGAAACCAGGTTTAATCGACTATTTCAGTGTGGTACCACATTACTACGTGATCCAAACCAGAAAAAACCCAGGATCTGTTCAACAAGTATGTGAAAAACGCGAAACTATGAGCCTGATGAGGGCAAATCCCAGACCTATCCCAGACCCAACATGCGTTATTCTCTAAAATATTTATCAAGACCAGGTTTAATTGAATGTTTCAGTGTGGTACCACATTACTACGTGATCCAAACCACAAAAAACCCAGGATCCGTTCAACAAGTATGTGACGAATGCGAAAGTATGTGTCTGATGAGGCCAAATCCCAGGCCTAACCTAGATCTAACATGCGTTATCCTCAAAAATATTGATCGAAAACAGGTTTAATGGACTTTTTCAGAGTGGTACCACATCACTACGTGATCCAAACCAGAAAAATACCCAGGATCCGTTCAACAAGTATGTGAAGAATGCGAAAGTATGAGCCTGACGAGGGCAAATCCCGGACCTATCCCTGACATAACTTGCGTTATCCTCTAAAATATTGGGCGAAACCAGCTTTAATCGACTATTTCAGTGTGGTACCACATTACTACGTGATCCAAACCAGAAAAATACCCAGGATCTGTTCATCAAGTATGTGGAGAACGCGGAAATATGAGCCTGACGAGGGCAAATCCCGGACCTATCCCAGGCATAACTTGCGTTATCTTCTAAAATATTGGTCGAAACCAGGTTTAATCGACTATTTCAGTGTGGTACCACATTACTACGTGATCCAAACCAGAAAAAACCCAGCATCTGTTCAACAAGTATGTGAAGATCGCGAAAGTATGACCCTGATGAGGGCAAATCCCAGACCTATACCAGACCTAACTTGCGTTGTCCTCTAAAATATTGATGGAAACCATGTTTAATTGACTGTTTCAGTGTGGTACCACATTACTACGTGATCCAATCCAGAAAAAGCCCAGGATCTGTACAACAAGTATGTGAAGAATGCGAAAGTATGAGCCTGACGAGGGCAAATCCCGGACCTATGCCAGACATAACTTGCATTATCCACCTAAAACATTGATCGAAACCAGGTTTAATCGACTATTTCAGTGTGGTACCACATTACTACGTGATCCAAACCAGAAAAAACCCAGGATCTGTTCAACAAGTATGTGAAAAACGCGAAACTATGAGCCTGATGAGGGCAAATCCCAGACCTATCCCAGACCCAACATGCGTTATTCTCTAAAATATTTATCAAGACCAGGTTTAATTGAATGTTTCAGTGTGGTACCGCATTACTGCGTGATCCAAACCACGAAAAACCCAGGATCCGTTCAACAAGATGTGAAGAATGCGAAAGTATGTATCTGATGAGGGAAAATCCCAGGCCTAACCTAGACCTAACATGCGTTACTTTCAAAAATCCTGATCGAAACCAGGTTTAATCGACTGCTCCAGTGTGGTACCACATTACTACGTGATCCAAACCAGAAAAAACCCAGGATCTGCTCAACAAGTATGTGAAAAACGCGAAACTATGAGCATGATGAGGGCAAATCACAGACCTATCCCAGACCTAACATGCGTTATTCTCTAAAATATTTATCAAGACCAGGTTTAATTGAATGTTTCAGTGTGGTACCACATTACTACGTGATCCAAACCACAAAAAACCCAGGATCCGTTCAACAAGTATGTGAAGAATGCGAAAGTATGTGTCTGATGAGGGAAAATCCCAGGCCTAACCTAGACCTAACATGCGTTGTAATCTAAAATATTTATCAAGACCAGGTTTAATTGAATGTTTCTGTGTGGTACATCCTTACTACGTGATCCAAACCAGAAAAAACCCAGGATCTGTTCAACATGTATGTGGAAAATGCGAAAGTATGTGTCTGATGAGGGCAATTCCCAGGCCTAACCTAGACATAACATGCGTTGTCCTCTAAAATATTGATCGAAACCAGGTTTAATCGACTGTTTCAGTGTGGTACCACATTACTACCTGATCCAAACCAGAAAAATACCCAGGATCTGTTCAACAAGTATGTGAAGAACGCGAAAATATGACCCTGATGAGGGCAAATCCCAGACCTATCCCAGACCTAACTTGCGTTGTCCTCTAAAATATTCATGGAATCCAGGTTTAATTGACTGCTTCAGTGTGGCACCACATTACTGCGTGATCCAAACCAGAAAAAACCCGGGATCCGTTCAACAAGTATGTGAAGAATGCGAAAGTATGAGCCTGTCGAGGGCAAATCCCGGACCTATCCCAGACATAACTTGCGTTATCCTCTAAAATATTGGGCGAAACCAGGTTTAATCGACTATTTCAGTGTGGTACCACATTACTACGTGATCCAAACCAGAAAAAACCCAGCGTCTGTTCAACAAGTATGTGGAGAATGCGAAAGTATGTGTCTGATGAGGGCAAATCCCAGGCCTAACCTAGACATAACATGCGTTGTCCTCTAAAATATTGATCGAAACCAGGTTTAATGGACTGTTTCAGTGTGGTACCACAATACTACGGGATCCAAACCAGAAAAAGCCCAGAATCTGGCCACCAAGTATGAGAAATATGCGAAAGTACGAGCCTGATCAGGGCAAATCCCAGACCTATCCCAGACCTAACTTGCGTTGTCGTCTAAAATATTGATCGAAACCAGGTTTAATGGACTGTTTCAGTGTGGTACCACAATACCACGGGATTCAAACCAGAAAAATACCCAGGATCTGTTCAACAAGTATGTGAAGAACGCGAAAATATGACCCTGATGAGGGCAAATCCCAGACCTATACCAGACCTAACTTGCGTTGTCCTCTAAAATATTGATGGAAACCAGGTTTAATTGACTGTTTCAGTGTGGTACCACATTACTACGTGATCCAATCCTGAAAAAAACCCAGGATCTGTACAACAAGTATGTGAAGAATGCGAAAGTATGAGCCTGACGAGGGCAAATCCCGGACCTATGCCAGACATAACATGCGTTATCCTCTAAAATATTGATCGAAACCAGGTTTAATCGACTATTTCAGTGTGGTACCACACTACTACGTGATCCAAAACAGAAAAAATCCAGGATCTGTTCAACAAGTCTGTGAAAAACGCGAAACTATGAGCCTGATGAGGCCAAATCCCAGACCTATCCCAGACCCAACATGCGTTATCCTCTAAAACATTTATCAAGACCAGGTATAATTGAATGTTTCAGTGTGGTACCGCATTACTACGTGATCCAAACCACCAAAAACCCAGGATCCGTTCAACAAGATGTGAAGAATGCGAAAGTATGTATGTGATGAGGCCAAATCCCAGGCCTAACCTAGACCTAACATGCGTTACTCTCAAAAATATTGATCGAAAACAGGTTTAATGGACTTTTTCAGTGTGGTACCACATCACTACGTGATCCAAACCAGAAAAATACCCAGCATCCGTTCAACAAGTATGTGAAGAATGCGAAAGTATGTGTCTGATGAGGGCAAATCCCAGGACTAACCTAGACCTAACATGCGTTACCCTCTAAAGTATTGATCGAAAACAGGTTTAATCGACTATTCCAGTGTGGTACCACATTACTGCGTGACCAAACCAGAAAAATACCCAGTATCTGTTCAACAAGTATGTGAAGAACGCGGAAATATGACCCTGATGAGGGCAAATCCCAGGCCTAACCTAGACATAATATGCGTTATCCTCTAAAATATTCATCGAAACCAGGTTAAATGGACTGTATCAGTGTGGTACCATATTACTACAGGATCCAAGCTTGAAAAAGTCCAGAATCTGGCCATCAAGTATGAGAAATGTGGGAAAGTACGAGCCTGATGAGATCAAATCCCAGACCTAACCATGACCTAACATGCGTTATTCTCTAAAATATTGATCGAAACCAGGTTTAATGGACTGTTTCAGTGTGGTACCACATTTCTTACGTGATCCAAACCAGAAAAAACCCGGGATCCGTTCAACAAGTATGTGAAGAATGCGAAAGTATGAGCCTGACGAGGGCAAATCCCGGACCTATCCCAGACATAACTTGCGTTATCCTCTAAAATATTGGGCGAAACCAGCTTTAATCGACTATTTCAGTGTGGTACCACATTACTACGTGATCCAAACCAGAAAAATACCCAGGATCTGTTCAACAAGTATGTGGAGAACGCGGAAATATGAGCCTGACGAGGGCAAATCCCGGACCTATCCCAGACATAACTTGCGTTATCCTCTAAAATATTGATCGAAACCAGGTTTAATGGACTGTTTCAGTGTGCTACCACATTACTACGTGATCCAAACCAGAAGAAACCCAGGATCCGTTCAACAAGTATGTGGAGAATGCGAAAGTATGTGTCTGATGAGGGCAAATCCCAGGCCTAACCTAGACCTAACATGCGTTACCATCAAAAATACTGGTCGGTACCAGGTTTAATCGACTTTTTCAGTATGGTCTCACATTACTATGTGATCCAAACCAGAAAAAAGCCCAGGATCTGTACAACAAGTATGTGAAGAATGCGAAAGTACGAGAATCAGGGCAAATCCCAGACCTATCCCAGACCTAACTTGCGTTGTCCTCTAAAATATTGATCGAAACCAGGTTTAATGGACTGTTTCAGTGTGGTACCACAATACTACGGGATTCAAACCAGAAAAATACCGAGGATCTGTTCAACAAGTATGTGAAGAACGCGAAAATATGACCCTGATGAGGGCAAATCCCAGACCTATACCTGACCTAACTTGCGTTGTCCTCTAAAATATTGATGGAAACCAGGTTTAATTGACTGTTTCAGTGTGGTACCACATTACTACGTGATCCAATCCAGAAAAAAACCCAGGATCTGTACAACAAGTATGTGAAGAATGCGAAAGTATGAGCCTGACGAGGGCAAATCCCGGACCTATGCCAGACATAACTTGCGTTATCCTCTAAAATATTGATCGAAACCAGGTTTAATCGACTATTTCAGTGTGGTACCACATTACTACGTGATCCAAAACAGAAAAAATCCAGGATCTGTTCAACAAGTATGTGAAAAACGCGAAACTATGAGCCTGATGAGGGCAAATCCCAGACCTATCCCAGAACCAACATGCGTTATCCTCTAAAACATTTATCAAGACCAGGTTTAATTGAATGTTTCAGTGTGGTACCGCATTACTACGTGATCCAAACCACAAAAAACCCAGGATCCGTTCAACAAGTATGTGAAGAATGCGAAAGTATGTGTCTGATGAGGGAAAATCCCAGGCCTAACCTAGACCTAACATGCGTTGTAATCTAAAATATTTATCAAGACCAGGTTTAATTGAATGTTTCTGTGTGGTACCACAATACTACGTGATCCAAACCAGAAAAAACCCAGGATCTGTTCAACATGTATGTGGAAAATGCGAAAGTATGTGTCTAATGAGGGCAATTCCCAGGCCTAACCTAGACATAACATGCGTTGTCCTCTAAAATATTGATCGAAACCAGGTTTAATCGACTGTTTCAGTGTGGTACCACATTACTACCTGATCCAAACCAGAAAAATTCCCAGGATCTGTTCAACAAGTATGTGAAGAACGCGAAAATATGACCCTGATGAGGGCAAATCCCAGACCTATCCCAGACCTAACTCGCGTTGTCCTCTAAAATATTCATGGAATCCAGGTTTAATTGACTGTTTCAGTGTGGCACCACATTACTGCGTGATCCAAACCAGAAAAAACCCGGGATCCGTTCAACAAGTATGTGAAGAATGCGAAAGTATGAGCCTGACGAGGGCAAATCCCGGACCTATCCCAGACGTAACTTGGGTTATCCTCTAAAATATTGGGCGAAACCAGCTGTAATCGACTATTTCAGTGTGGTACCACATTACTACGTGATCCAAACCAGAAAAATACCCAGGATCTGTTCAACAAGTATGTGAAGAACGCGAAAATATGACCCTGATGAGGGCAAATCCCAGACCTATACCAGACCTAACTTGCGTTGACCTCTAAAATATTGATGGAAACCTCGTTTAATTGACTGTTTCAGTGTGGTACCACATTACTACGTGATCCAATCCTGAAAAAACCCAGAATCTGTTCAACAAGTATGTGGAGAATGCGAGAGTATGTGTCTGATGAGGGCAAATCCCAGGCCTAACCTAGACATAACATGCGTTATCCTCTAAAATATTGATCGAAACCAGGTTTAATTGACTGTTTCAGTGTGGTACCACATTGCTACGTGATCCAATCCAGAAAAAAACCCAGGATCTGTACAACAAGTATGTGATGAATGCGAAAGTATGAGCCTGACGAGGGCAAATCCTGGACCTATCCCAGACATAACTTGCGTTGTCGTCTAAAATATTGATCGAAACCAGGTTTAATGGACTGTTTCAGTGTGGTACCACAATACCACGGGATTCAAACCAGAAAAATACCCAGGATCTGTTCAACAAGTATGTGAAGAACGCGAAAATATGACCCTGATGAGGGCAAATCCCAGACCTATACCAGACCTAACTTGCGTTGTCCTCTAAAATATTGATGGAAACCAGGTTTAATTGACTGTTTCAGTGTGGTACCACATTACTACGTGATCCAATCCTGAAAAAAACCCAGGATCTGTACAACAAGTATGTGAAGAATGCGAAAGTATGAGCCTGACGAGGGCAAATCCCGGACCTATGCCAGACATAACATGCGTTATCCTCTAAAATATTGATCGAAACCAGGTTTAATCGACTATTTCAGTGTGGTACCACACTACTACGTGATCCAAAACAGAAAAAATCCAGGATCTGTTCAACAAGTCTGTGAAAAACGCGAAACTATGAGCCTGATGAGGCCAAATCCCAGACCTATCCCAGACCCAACATGCGTTATCCTCTAAAACATTTATCAAGACCAGGTATAATTGAATGTTTCAGTGTGGTACCGCATTACTACGTGATCCAAACCACCAAAAACCCAGGATCCGTTCAACAAGATGTGAAGAATGCGAAAGTATGTATGTGATGAGGCCAAATCCCAGGCCTAACCTAGACCTAACATGCGTTACTCTCAAAAATATTGATCGAAAACAGGTTTAATGGACTTTTTCAGTGTGGTACCACATCACTACGTGATCCAAACCAGAAAAATACCCAGCATCCGTTCAACAAGTATGTGAAGAATGCGAAAGTATGTGTCTGATGAGGGCAAATCCCAGGACTAACCTAGACCTAACATGCGTTACCCTCTAAAGTATTGATCGAAAACAGGTTTAATCGACTATTCCAGTGTGGTACCACATTACTGCGTGACCAAACCAGAAAAATACCCAGTATCTGTTCAACAAGTATGTGAAGAACGCGGAAATATGACCCTGATGAGGGCAAATCCCAGGCCTAACCTAGACATAATATGCGTTATCCTCTAAAATATTGATCGAAACCAGGTTAAATGGACTGTATCAGTGTGGTACCATATTACTACAGGATCCAAGCTTGAAAAAGTCCAGAATCTGGCCATCAAGTATGAGAAATGTGGGAAAGTACGAGCCTGATGAGATCAAATCCCAGACCTAACCATGACCTAACATGCGTTATTCTCTAAAATATTGATCGAAACCAGGTTTAATGGACTGTTTCAGTGTGGTACCACATTTCTTACGTGATCCAAACCAGAAAAAACCCGGGATCCGTTCAACAAGTATGTGAAGAATGCGAAAGTATGAGCCTGACGAGGGCAAATCCCGGACCTATCCCAGACATAACTTGCGTTATCCTCTAAAATATTGGGCGAAACCAGCTTTAATCGACTATTTCAGTGTGGTACCACATTACTACGTGATCCAAACCAGAAAAATACCCAGGATCTGTTCAACAAGTATGTGGAGAACGCGGAAATATGAGCCTGACGAGGGCAAATCCCGGACCTATCCCAGACATAACTTGCGTTATCCTCTAAAATATTGATCGAAACCAGGTTTAATGGACTGTTTCAGTGTGCTACCACATTACTACGTGATCCAAACCAGAAGAAACCCAGGATCCGTTCAACAAGTATGTGGAGAATGCGAAAGTATGTGTCTGATGAGGGCAAATCCCAGGCCTAACCTAGACCTAACATGCGTTACCATCAAAAATACTGGTCGGTACCAGGTTTAATCGACTTTTTCAGTATGGTCTCACATTACTATGTGATCCAAACCAGAAAAAAGCCCAGGATCTGTACAACAAGTATGTGAAGAATGCGAAAGTACGAGAATCAGGGCAAATCCCAGACCTATCCCAGACCTAACTTGCGTTGTCCTCTAAAATATTGATCGAAACCAGGTTTAATGGACTGTTTCAGTGTGGTACCACAATACTACGGGATTCAAACCAGAAAAATACCGAGGATCTGTTCAACAAGTATGTGAAGAACGCGAAAATATGACCCTGATGAGGGCAAATCCCAGACCTATACCTGACCTAACTTGCGTTGTCCTCTAAAATATTGATGGAAACCAGGTTTAATTGACTGTTTCAGTGTGGTACCACATTACTACGTGATCCAATCCAGAAAAAAACCCAGGATCTGTACAACAAGTATGTGAAGAATGCGAAAGTATGAGCCTGACGAGGGCAAATCCCGGACCTATGCCAGACATAACTTGCGTTATCCTCTAAAATATTGATCGAAACCAGGTTTAATCGACTATTTCAGTGTGGTACCACATTACTACGTGATCCAAAACAGAAAAAATCCAGGATCTGTTCAACAAGTATGTGAAAAACGCGAAACTATGAGCCTGATGAGGGCAAATCCCAGACCTATCCCAGAACCAACATGCGTTATCCTCTAAAACATTTATCAAGACCAGGTTTAATTGAATGTTTCAGTGTGGTACCGCATTACTACGTGATCCAAACCACAAAAAACCCAGGATCCGTTCAACAAGTATGTGAAGAATGCGAAAGTATGTGTCTGATGAGGGAAAATCCCAGGCCTAACCTAGACCTAACATGCGTTGTAATCTAAAATATTTATCAAGACCAGGTTTAATTGAATGTTTCTGTGTGGTACCACAATACTACGTGATCCAAACCAGAAAAAACCCAGGATCTGTTCAACATGTATGTGGAAAATGCGAAAGTATGTGTCTAATGAGGGCAATTCCCAGGCCTAACCTAGACATAACATGCGTTGTCCTCTAAAATATTGATCGAAACCAGGTTTAATCGACTGTTTCAGTGTGGTACCACATTACTACCTGATCCAAACCAGAAAAATTCCCAGGATCTGTTCAACAAGTATGTGAAGAACGCGAAAATATGACCCTGATGAGGGCAAATCCCAGACCTATCCCAGACCTAACTCGCGTTGTCCTCTAAAATATTCATGGAATCCAGGTTTAATTGACTGTTTCAGTGTGGCACCACATTACTGCGTGATCCAAACCAGAAAAAACCCGGGATCCGTTCAACAAGTATGTGAAGAATGCGAAAGTATGAGCCTGACGAGGGCAAATCCCGGACCTATCCCAGACGTAACTTGGGTTATCCTCTAAAATATTGGGCGAAACCAGCTGTAATCGACTATTTCAGTGTGGTACCACATTACTACGTGATCCAAACCAGAAAAATACCCAGGATCTGTTCAACAAGTATGTGGAGAACGCGGAAATATGAGCCTGACGAGGGCAAATCCCGGACCTATCCCAGACATAACATGCGTTATCCTCTAAAATATTCATGGAATCCAGGTTTAATTGACTGTTTCAGTGTGGCACCACATTACTGCGTGATCCAAACCAGAAAAAACCCGGGATCCGTTCAACAAGTATGTGAAGAATGCGAAAGTATGAGCCTGACGAGGGCAAATCCCGGACCTATCCCAGACGTAACTTGGGTTATCCTCTAAAATATTGGGCGAAACCAGCTTTAATCGACTATTTCAGTGTGGTACCACATTACTACGTGATCCAAACCAGAAAAATACCCAGTATCTGTTCAACAAGTATGTGGAGAACGCGGAAATATGAGCCTGACGAGGGCAAATCCCGGACCTATCCCAGACATAACATGCGTTATCCTCTAAAATATTGGTCGAAACCAGGTTTAATCGACTATTTCAGTGTGGTACCACATTACTACGTGATCCAAACCAGAAAAAACCCAGCATCTGTTCAACAAGTATGTGGAGAATGCGAAAGTATGTGTCTGATGAGGGCAAATCCCAGGCCTAACCTAGACAAAACATGCGTTGTCCTCTAAAATATTGATCGAAACCTGGTTTAATGGACTGTTTCAGTGTGGTACCACAATACTACGGGATCCAAACCAGAAAAAGCCCAGAATCTGGCCAGCAAGTGTGAGAAATATGCGAAAGTACGAGCCTGATCAGGGCAAATCCCAGACCTATCCCAGACCTAACTTGCGTTGTCCTCTAAAATATTGATCGAAACCAGGTTTAATTGACTGTTTCAGTGTGGTACCACATTACTACGTGATCCAATCCAGAAAAAGCCCTGGATCTAGTCATCAAGTATGAGTAACATGCGAAAGTATGAGCCTGATGAGGGCAAGTCCTAGGCCTAACCCAGACCTAACATGCGTTATCCTCTAAAATATTGATCGAAACCAGGTTTAATCGACTATTTCAGTGTGGTACCATATTAATGCGTGATCCAAACCAGAAAAATACCCAGGATCTGTTCAACAAGTATGTGAAGAACACGGAAATATGACCCTGATGAGGGCAAATCCAGGGCCTAACCTAGACCTAACATGCGTTATCCTCAAAAATATTGATCGAAACCAGGCTTAATCGACTGTTTCAGTGTGGTGCCACATTACTACATGATCCAAACCAGAAAAATACCCAGGATCTGTTCAACAAGTATGTGAAGAACGCGAAAATATGACCCTGATGAGGGCAAATCCCAGACCTATACCAGACCTAACTTGCGTTGACCTCTAAAATATTGATGGAAACCTCGTTTAATTGACTGTTTCAGTGTGGTACCACATTACTACGTGATCCAATCCAGAAAAAGCCCTGGATCTAGTCATCAAGTATGAGTAACATGCGAAAGTATGAGCCTGATGAGGGCAAGTCCTAGGCCTATCCCAGACCTAACTTGCGTTGTCCTCTAAAATATTCATGGAATCCAGGTTTAATTGACTCTTTCAGTGTGGCACCACATTACTACGTGATCCAATCCAGAAAAAGCCCTGGATCTAGCCATCAAGTATGAGTAACATGCGAAAGTATGAGCCTGATGAGGGCAAATCCTAGACCTAACCCAGACCTAACATGCGTTATCCTCTAAAATATTTATCAAGACCAACTTTAATTGAATGTTTCATTGTGGTACCACATTACTACGTGATCCAAACCTGAAAAAACCCAGGATCTGTTCAACAAGTATGTGGAGAATGCGAAAGTATGTGTCTGATGAGGGCAATTCCCAGGCCTAACCTAGACATAACATGCGTTGTCCTCTAAAATATTGATCGAAACCAGGTTTAATCGACTATTTCAGTGTGGTACCACATTACTGCGTGATCCAAACCAGAAAAATACCCAGGATCTGTTCAACAAGTATGTGAAGAACGCGGAAATATGACCCTGATGAGGGCAAATCCAGGGCCTAACCTAGACCTAACATGCGTTATCCTCAAGAAATATTGATCGAAACCAGGCTTAATCGACTGTTTCAGTGTGGTGCCACATTACTACATGATCCAAACCAGAAAAATACCCAGGATCTGTTCAACAAGTACGTGAAGAACGCGAAAATATGACCCTGATGAGGGCAAATCCCAGAGCTATACCAGACCTAACTTGCGTTGACCTCTAAAATATTGATGGAAACCTCGTTTAATTGACTGTATCAGTGTGGTACTACATTACTACGTGATCCAATCCAGAAAAAGCCCTGGATCTAGCCATCAAGTATGAGTAATATGCGAAAGTATGAGCCTGATGAGGGCAAATCCTAGACCTAACCCAGACCTAACATGCGTTATCCTCTAAAATATTCATCAAGACCAGGTTTAATTGAATGTTTCAGTGTGGTACCACATTACTACGTGATCCAAACCTGAAAAAATCCAGGATCTGTTCAACAAGTATGTGGAGAATGCGAAAGTATGTGTCTGATGCGGGCAAATCCCAGGCCTAACCGAGACATAACATGAGTTATCCTCGAAAATATTGATCGAAACCAGGTTTCATCGACTGTTTCAGTGTGGTGCCACATTACTACCTGATCCAAACCAGAAAAATACCCAGGATCTGTTCAACAAGTATGAGAAGAACGCGAAAACATGACCCTGATGAGGGCAAATCCCAGACCTATACCAGACCTAACTTGCGTTGACCTCTAAAATATTGATGGAAACCTGGTTTAATTGACTGTCTCAGTGTGGTACTACATTACTACGTGATCCATTCCCGAAAAAGCCCTGGATCTAGCCATCAAGTATGAGTAATATGCGAAAGTATGAGCCTGATGAGGGCAAATCCTAGACCTAACCCAGACCTAACATGCGTTATCCTCTAAAATATTTATCAAGACCAACTTTAATTGAATGTTTCAGTGTGGTACCACATTACTACGTGTTCCAAACCAGAAAAAATCCAGGATCTGTTCAACAAGTATGTGAAAAACGCGAAACTATGTGTCTGATGAGGGCAAATCCCAGGCCTAACCTAAACATAACATGCGTTATCCTCTAAAATATTGATCGAAACCAGGTTAAATGGACTGTTTTAGTGTGGTACCACATTACTACGTGATCCAAACCAGAAAAATACCCAGGATCCGTTCAACAAGTATGTGAAGAATGCGAAAGTATGTGTCTGATGAGGGAAAATCCCAGGCCTAACCTAGACCTAACATGCGTTATCCTCTAAAATATTAATCGAAACCAGGTTTAATAGACTGTTTCAGTGTGCTACCACATTACTACGTGATCCAAACCAGTGAAAGCACAGAATCTGGCCAACAAGTTTGAGAAATATGCGAAACTATGAGCCTGATGAGGGCAAATCCCAGACCTATCCCAGACCTAACATGCGTTATCCTCAAAAATATTGATCGAAACCAGATTTAATGGACTTTTTCAGTGTGGTACCACATCACTACGTGATCCAAACCAGAAAAATACCCAGGATCCGTTCAACAAGTATGTGAAGAATGCGAAAGTATGTGTCTGATGAGGGAAAATCCCAGGCCTAACCTAGACCTAACATGCGTTATCCTCTAAAATATTGATCGAAACCAGGTTTAATAGACTGTTTCAGTGTGCTACCACATTACTACGTGATCCACACCAGAAAAAACCCAGGATCCGTTCAACAGGTATGTGAAGAATGCGAAAGTATGTGTCTGATGAGGGCAAATCCCAGGCCTAACCTAGACCTAACATGCGCTACCCTCAAAAATACTGGTCGAAACCAGTTTTAATCGACTGTTTCAGTGTGGTATCACATTACTATGTGAACCAAACCAGAAAAAAACCCAGGATATGTACAACAAGTATGTGAGCAATGCGAAAGTATGAGCCTGACGAGGGCAAATCCCGGACCTATCCCAGACATAACTTGCGTTATCCTCTAAAATATTGATCGAAACCAGGTTTAATAGACTGTTTCAGTCTGCTACCACATTACTACGTGATCCACACCAGAAAAAACCCAGGATCCGTTCAACAGGTATGTGAAGAATGCGAAAGTATGTGTCTGATGAGGGCAAATCCCAGGCCTAACCTAGATCTAACATGCGTTATCCTCAAAAATATTGATCGAAACCAGGTTTAATTGAATGTTTCTGTGTGGTACCACATTACTACGTGATCCAAACCAGAAAAAACCCAGGATCTGTTCAACAAGTATGAGAAATATGCGAAAGTACGAGCCTGATCAGGGCTAATCCCAGACCTATCCCAGACCTAGCTTGCGTTGTCCTCTAAAATATTGATTGAAACCAGGTTTAATCGACTGTTTCAGTGTGGCACCACATTACTATGTGATCCAAACCAGAAAAATACCCAGGATCTGTTCAACAAGTATGTGAAGAACGCGGAAATATGACCCTGATGAGGGCAAATCCCGGGCCTAACCTAGACCTAACATGAGTTATCCCCAAAAATATTGATCCAAACCAGAAAAATACCCAGGATCTGTTCAACAAGTTTGTGAAGAACTCGAAAATATGGCCGTGATGAGGGCAAATCCCAGGCCTAACCTAGACCTAACATGCGTTACCCTCGAAAATATTTATCAAGACCAGGTTTAATTGAATGTTTCTGTGTGGTACCACATTACTACGTGATCCAAACCAGAAAAAACCCAGGGTCTGTTCAACAAGTATGTGGAGAATGCGAAAGTATGTGTCTGATGAGGGCAATTCCCAGGCCTAACCTAGACATAACATGCGTTGTCCTCTAAAATATTGATCGAAACCAGGTTTAATCGACTATTTCAGTGTGGTACCACATTACTGCGTGATCCAAACCAGAAAAATACCCAGGATCTGTTCAACAAGTATGTGAAGAACGCGAAAATATGACCCTGATGAGGGCAAATCCCAGAACTATACCAGACCTAACTTGCGTTGACCTCTAAAATATTGATGGAAACCTGGTTTAATTGACTGTTTCAGTGTGGTACTACATTACTACGTGATCCATTCCAGAAAAAGCCCTGGATCTAGCCATCAAGTATGAGTAATATGCGAAAGTATGAGCCTGATGAGGGCAAATCCTAGACCTAACCTAGACCTAACATGCGTTATCCTCTAAAATATTTATCAAGACCAACTTTAATTGAATGTTTCAGTGTGGTACCACATTACTACGTGATCCAAACCAGAAAAAATCCAGGATCTGTTCAACAAGTATGTGAAAAACGCGAAACTATGTGTCTGATGAGGGCAAATCCCAGGCCTAACCTAAACATAACATGCGTTATCCTCTAAAATATTGATCGAAACCAGGTTAAATGGACTGTTTTAGTGTGGTACCACATTACTACAGGATCCAAACTAGAAAAAGTCCAGAATCTGGCCATCAAGTATGAGAAATATGCGAAAGTACGAGCCGGGTGAGAGCAAATCCCAGACCTATCCCAGACCCAACATGCGTTATCCTCTAAAACATTTATCAAGGCCAGGTTTAATTGAATGTTTCAGTATGGTACCACATTACTACGTGATACAAACCAGTGTAAGCACAGAATCTGGCCAACAAGTTTGAGAAATATGCGAAACTATGAGCCTGATGAGGGCAAATCCCAGACCTATCCCAGACCTAACATGCGTTATCCTCAAAAATATTGATCGGAACCAGGTTTAATGGACTTTTTCAGTGTGGTACCACATCACTACGTGATCCAAACCAGAAAAATACCCAGGATCCGTTCAACAAGTATGTGAAGAATGCGAAAGTATGTGTCTGATGAGGGAAAATCCCAGGCCTAACCTAGACCTAACATGCGTTATCCTCTAAAATATTGATCGAAACCAGGTTTAATAGACTGTTTCAGTGTGCTACCACATTACTACGTGATCCACACCAGAAAAAACCCAGGATCCGTTCAACAGGTATGTGAAGAATGCGAAAGTATGTGTCTGATGAGGGCAAATCCCAGGCCTAACCTAGACAGAACATGCGTTATCCCCTAAAATATTGATCGAAACCAGGTTTAATGGACTGTTTCAGTGTGCTACCACATTACTACGTGATACAAACCAGAAAAAACCCAGGATCCGTTCAACAAGTATGTGAAGAATGCGAAAGTATGTGTCTGATGAGGGCAAATCCCTGGCCTAACCTAGACCTAACATGCGCTACCCTCAAAAATACTGGTCGAAACCAGTTTTAATCGACTGTTTCAGTGTGGTATCACATTACTATGTGATCCAAACCAGAAAAAAACCCAGGATATGTACAACAAGTATGTGAGGAATGCGAAAGTATGAGCCTGACGAGGGCAAATCCCGGACCTATCCCAGACATAACCTGCGTTATCCTCTAAAATATTGGTCGAAACAAGGTTTAATCGACTATTTCAGTGTGGTACCACATTACTACGTGATCCAAACCAGAAAAAACCCAGGATCCGTTCAACAAGTATGTGAAGAATGCGAAAGTATGTGTCTGATGAGGGCAAATCCCAGGCCTAACCTAGACATAATATGCGTTATCCTCTAAAATATTGATCGAAACCAGGTTAAATGGACTGTTTCAGTGTGGTACCACATTACTACAGGATCCTAACTAGAAAAAGTCCAGAATCTGGCCATCAAGTATGAGAAATGTGCGAAAGTACGAGCCTGATGAGAGGAAAACCCAGACCTAACCATGACCTAACATGCGTTATTCTCTAAAATATTGATCGAAACCAGGTTTAATGGACTGTCTCAGTGTGGTACCACATTGCTACGTGATCCAAACCAGAAAAAACCCAGGAACTGTTCAACAAGTATGTGAAAAACGCGAAACTATGAGCCTGATGAGGGCAAATCCCAGAGCTATCCCAGACCCAACATGCGTTATCCTCTAAAACATTTATCAAGACCAGGTTTAATTGAATGTTTCAGTGTGGTACCACATTACTACGTGATCTAAACCACAAGAAACCCAGGATCCGTTCAACAAGTATGTGACGAATGCGAAAGTATGTGTCTGATGAGGGCAAATCCCAGGCCTAACCTAGATCTAACATGCGTTATCCTCTAAAATATTGATCGAAACCAGATTTAATGGAGTGCTTCAGTGTGCTACCACATTACTGCGTGATCCAAACCAGAAAAAACCCGGGATCCGTTCAACAAGTATGTGGAGAATGCGAAAGTATGTGTCTGAGGAGGGAAAATCCCAGGCCTAACCTAGACCTAACATGCGTTACCCACGAAAATATTTATCAAGACCAGGTTTAATTGAATGTTTCTGAGTGGTACCACATTACTACGTGATCCAAACCAGAAAAAACCCAGGATCTGTTCAACAAGTATGTGAAGAATGCGAAAGTATGTGTCTGATGAGGGAAAATCCCAGGCCTAACCTAGACCTAACATGCGTTACCCTCAAAAATATTTATCAAGACCAGGTTTAATTGAATGTTTCTGTGCGGTACCACATTACTACGTGATCCAAACCAGAAAAAACCCAGGATCTGTTCAACATGTATGTGGAAAATGCGAAAGTATGTGTCTGATGAGGGCAAATCCCAGGCCTAACCTAGACAGAGCATGCGTTATCCTCTAAAATATTGATCGAAACCAGGTTTAATCGACTGTTTCAGTGTGGTACCACATTACTACCTGATCCAAACCAGAAAAATACCCAGGATCTGTTCAACAAGTATGTGAAGAACGCGAAAATATGACCCTGATGAGGGCAAATCCCAGACCTATCCCAGACCTAACTTGCGTTGTCCTCTAAAATATTGATGGAATCCAGGTTTAATTGACTGTTTCAGTGTGGTACCACATTACTACGTGATCCAATCCAGAAAAAGCCCTGGATCTAGCCATCAAGTATGAGTAACATGCGAAAGTATGAGCCTGATGAGGGCAAATCCTAGACCTAACCCAGACCTAACATGCGTTATCCTCTAAAATATTTATCAAGACCAACTTTAATTGAATGTTTCAGTGTGGTACCACATTACTACGTGATCCGTACCTGAAAAAACCCAGGATCTGTTCAACAAGTATGTGGAGAATGCGAAAGTATGTGTCTGATGAGGGCAATTCCCAGGCCTAACCTAGACATAACATGAGTTGTCCTCTAGAATATTGATCGAAACCAGGTTTAATCGACTATTTCAGTGTGGTACCACATTACTGCGTGATCCAAACCAGAAAAATACCCAGGATCTGTTCAACAAGTATGTGAGGAACGCGGAAATATGACCCTGATGAGGGCAAATCCAGGGCCTAACCTAGACCTAACATGCGTTATCCTCAAAAATATTGATCGAAACCAGGCTTAATCGACTGTTTCAGTGTGGTGCCACATTACTACCTGACCCAAACCAGAAAAATACCCAGGATCTGTTCAACAAGTATGTGAAGAACGCGAAAATATGACCCTGATGAGGGCAAATCCCAGACCTATACCAGACCTAACTTGCGTTGACCTCTAAAATATTGATGGAAACCTGGTTTAATTGACTGTTTCAGTGTGGTACTACATTACTACGTGATCCAATCCAGAAACAGCCCTGGATCTAGCCATCAAGTAGGAGTAATATGCGAAAGTATGAGCCTGATGAGGGCAAATCCCAGACCTAACCCAGACCTAACATGCGTTATCCTCTAAAATATTTATCAAGACAAGGTTTAATTGAATGTTTCAGTGTGGTACCACATTACTACGTGATCCAAACCTGAAAAAATCCAGGATCTGTTCAACAAGTATGTGGAGAATGCGAAAGTATTTGTCTGATGAGGGCAAATCCCAGGCCTAACCTAGACATAACATGCGTTATCGTCTAAAATATTGATCGAAACCAGGTTAAATGGACTGTTTTAGTGTGGTACCACATTACTACAGGATCCAAACTAGAAAAAGTCCAGATTCTGGCCATCAAGTATGAGAAATATGCGAAAGTACGAGCCGGATGAGAGCAAATCCCAGACCTATCCCAGACCCAACATGCGTTATCCTCTAAAACATTTATCAAGACCCGGTTTAATTGAATGTTTCAGTGTGGTACCACATTACTACGTGATCCAAACCAGTGAAAGCACAGAATCTGGCCAACAAGTTTGAGAAATATGCGAAACTATGAGCCTGGTGAGGGCAAATCCCAGACCTATCCCAGACCTAACATGCGTTATCCTCAAAAATATTGATCGAAACCAGGTTTAATGGACTTTTTCAGTGTGGTACCACATCACTACGTGATCCAAACCAGAAAAATACCCAGGATCCGTTCAACAAGTATGTGAAGAATGCGAAAGTATGTGTCTGATGAGGGAAAATCCCTGGCCTAACCTAGACCTAACATGCGTTATCCTCTAAAATATTGATCGAAACCAGGTTTAATAGACTGTTTCAGTGTGCTACCACATTACTACGTGATCCACACCAGAAAAAACCCAGGATCCGTTCAACTGGTATGTGAAGAATGCGAAAGTATGTGTCTGATGAGGGCAAATCCCAGGCCTAACCTAGACAGAACATGCGTTATCCTCTAAAATATTGATCGAAACCAGGTTTAATGGACTGTTTCAGTGTGGTACCACATTACTACGTGATCCAAACCTGAAAAAACCCAGGATCTGTTCAACAAGTATGTGGAGAATGCGAAAGTATGTGTCTAATGAGGGCAATTCCCAGGCCTAACCTAGACATAACATGAGTTGTCCTCTAGAATATTGATCGAAACCAGGTTTAATCGACAATTTCAGTGTGGTACCACATTACTGCGTGATCCAAACCAGAAAAATACCCAGGATCTGTTCAACAAGTATGTGAAGAACGCGGAAATATGACCCTGATGAGGGCAAATCCAGGGCCTAACCTAGACCTAACATGCGTTATCCTCAAAAATATTGACCGAAACCAGGCTTAATCGACTGTTTCAGTGTGGTGCCACATTACTACCTGACCCAAACCAGAAAAATACCCAGGATCTGTTCAACAAGTATGTGAAGAACGCGAAAATATGACCCTGATGAGGGCAAATCCCAGACCTATACCAGACCTAACTTGCGTTGACCTCTAAAATATTGATGGAAACCTGGTTTAATTGACTGTTTCAGTGTGGTACTACATTACTACGTGATCCAATCCAGAAAAAGCCCTGGATCTAGCCATCAAGAAGGAGTAATATGCGAAAGTATGAGCCTGATGAGGGCAAATCCCAGACCTAACCCAGACCTAACATGCGTTATCCTCTAAAATATTTATCAAGACAAGGTTTAATTGAATGTTTCAGTGTGGTACCACATTACTACGTGATCCAAACCTGAAAAAATCCAGGATCTGTTCAACAAGTATGTGGAGAATGCGAAAGTATTTGTCTGATGAGGGCAAATCCCAGGCCTAACCTAGACATAACATGCGTTATCCTCTAAAATATTGATCGAAACCAGGTTAAATGGACTGTTTTTGTGTGGTACCACATTACTACAGGATCCAAACTAGAAAAAGTCCAGAATCTGGCCATCAAGTATGAGAAATATGCGAAAGTACGAGCCGGATGAGAGCAAATCCCAGACCTATCCCAGACCCAACATGCGTTATCCTCTAAAACATTTATCAAGACCAGGTTTAATTGAATGTTTCAGTGTGGTACCACATTACTACGCGATCCAAACCACAAAAAACCCAGGATCCGTTCAACAAGTATGTGACGAATGCGAAAGTATGTGTCTGATGAGGGCAAATCCCAGGCCTAACCTAGATCTAACATGCGTTATCCTCAAAAATATTGATCGAAACCAGGATTAATTGAATGTTTCTGTGTGGTACCACATTACTACGTGATCCAAACCAGAAAAAACCCAGGATCTGCTCAACAAGTATGAGAAATATGCGAAAGTACGAGCCTGATCAGGGCTAATCCCAGACCTATCGCAGACCTAGCTTGCGTTGTCCTCTAAAATATTGATTGAAACCAGGTTTAATCGACTGTTTCAGTGTGGCACCACATTACTATGTGATCCAAACCAGAAAAATACCCAGGATCTGTTCAACAAGTATGTGAAGAACGCGGAAATATGACCCTGATGAGGGCAAATCCCGGGCCTAACCTAGACCTAACATGAGTTATCCCCAAAAATATTGATCCAAACCAGAAAAATACCCAGGATCTGTTCAACAAGTTTGTGAAGAACTCGAAAATATGGCCGTGATGAGGGCAAATCCCAGGCCTAACCTAGACCTAACATGCGTTACCCACGAAAATATTTATCAAGACCAGGTTTAATTGAATGTTTCTGTGTGGTACCACATTACTACGTGATCCAAACCAGAAAAAACCCAGGATCTGTTCAACAAGTATGTGGAGAATGCGAAAGTATGTGTCTGATGAGGGCAAATCCCAGGCCTAACCTAGATCTAAGATGCGTTATCCTCAAAAATATTGATCGAAACCAGGTTTAATTGAATGTTTCTGTGTGGTGCCACATTACTACGTGATCCAAACCAGAAAAAACCCAGGATCTGTTCAACAAGTATGAGAAATATGCGAAAGTACGAGCCTGATCAGGGCTAATCCCAGACCTATCCCAGACCTAGCTTGCGTTGTCCTCTAAAATATTGATTGAAACCAGGTTTAATCGACTGTTTCAGTGTGGCACCACATTACGGTGTGATCCAAACCAGAATAATACCCAGGATCTGTTCAACAAGTATGTGAAGAACGCGGAAATATGACCCTGATGAGGGCAAATCCCGGGCCTAACCTAGACCTAACATGAGTTATCCCCAAAAATATTGATCCAAACCAGAAAAATACCCAGGATCTGTTCAACAAGTTTGTGAAGAACTCGAAAATATGGCCGTGAAGAGGGCAAATCCCAGACCTATCCCAGACCTAACTTGCGTTGTAATCTAAAATATTGATCGAAACCAGGTTTAATCGACTGTTTCAGTGTGGTACCACATTACTATGTGATCCAAACCAGAAAAAAACCCAGGATCTGTACAACAAGTATGTGAAGAAAGCGAAAGTATGAGCCTGACGAGGGCAAATCCCGGACCTATCCCAGACATAACTTGCGTTATCCTCAAAAATATTGATCGAAACCAGGTTTAATCGACTGTTTCAGTGTGGTACCACATTACTACCTGACCCAAACCAGAAAAATACCCAGGATCTGTTCAACAAGTATGTGAAGAACGCGAAAATATGGCCCTGATGAGGGCAAACCCCAGACCTATCCCAGATCTAACTAGCGTTGTCCTCTAAAATAGTGATCGAAACCAGGTTTAATGGACTGTTTCAGTGTGGTACCACAATACTACGGGATCCAAACCAGAAAAAGCCCAGAATCTGGCCACCAAGTATGAGAAATATGCGAAAGTACGAGCCTGATCAGGGCAAATCCCAGACCTATCCCAGACCTAACTTGCGTTGTCCTCTAAAATATTGATCGAAACCAGGTTTAATCGACTGCTTCAGTGTGGTACCACATTACTATGTGATCCAAACCAGAAAAAAACCCAGGATCTGTACAACAAGTATGTGAAGAATGCGAAAGTATGAGCCTGACGAGGGCAAATCCCGGACCTATCCCAGACATAACTTGCGTTATCCTCTAAAATATTGATCGAAACCAGGTTTAATCGACTATTTCAGTGTGGTACCACATTACTACGTGATCCAAACCAGAAAAATACCAAGGATCTGTTCAACAAGTATGTGAAGAACGCGTAAATATGACCCTGATGAGGGCAAATCCCGGGACTAACCTAGACCTAACATGCGTTATCCTCAAAAATATTGATCGAAACCAGGCTTAATCGACTGCTTCAGTGTGGTACCACATTTCTACCTGATCCAAACCAGAAAAATACCCAGGATCTGTTCAACAAGTATGTGAACAACGCGAAAATATGGCCCTGATGAGGGCAAACCCCAGACCTATCCCAGATCTAACTAGCGTTGTCCTCTAAAATAGTGATCGAAACCAGGTTTAATGGACTGTTTCAGTGTGGTACCACAATACTACGGGATCCAAACCAGAAAAAGCCCAGAATCTGGCCACCAAGTATGAGAAATATGCGAAAGTACGAGCCTGATGAGGGCAAATCCCAGACCTATACCAAACCTAACTTGCGTTGTCCTCTAAAATATTGATGGAAACCAGGTTTAATTGACTGTTTCAGTGTGGTACCACATTACTACGTGATCCAATCCAGAAAAAGCCCTGGATCTAGCCATCAAGTATGTGAAATATGCGAAAGTACGAGCCTGATGAGAGCAAATCCCAGACCTAACCATGACATAACATGCGTTACTCTCTAAAATATTGATCGAAACCAGGTTTAATCGACTGTTTCAGTGTGGTACCACATTACTACCTGACCCAAACCAGATAAATACCCAGGATCTGTTCAACAAGTTTGTGAAGAACTCGAAAATATGGCCCTGAAGAGCGCAAATCCCAGACCTATCCCAGACCTAACTTGCGTTGTAATCTAAAATATTGATCGAAACCAGGTTTAATCGACTGTTTCAGTGTGGTACCACATTACTATGTGATCCAAACCAGAAAAAAACCCAGGATCTGTACAACAAGTATGTGAAGAATGCGAAAGTATGAGCCTGACGAGGGCAAATCCCGGACCTATCCCAGACATAACTTGCGTTATCCTCAAAAATATTGATCGAAACAAGGTTTAATCGACTGTTTCAGTGTGGTACCACATTACTACCTGACCCAAACCAGAAAAATACCCAGGATCTGTTCAACAAGTATGTGAAGAACGCGAAAATATGGCCCTGATGAGGGCAAACCCCAGACCTATCCCAGATCTAACTAGCGTTGTCCTCTAAAATAGTGATCGAAACCAGGTTTAATGGACTGTTTCAGTGTGGTACCACAATACTACGGGATCCAAACCAGAAAAAGCCCAGAATCTGGCCACCAAGTATGAGAAATATGCGAAAGTACGAGCTTGATCAGGGCAAATCCCAGACCTATCCCAGACCTAACTTGCGTTGTCCTCTAAAATATTGATCGAAACCAGGTTTAATCGACTGCTTCAGTGTGGTACCACATTACTATGAGATCCAAACCAGAAAAAAACCCAGGATCTGTACAACAAGTATGTGAAGAATGCGAAAGTATGAGCCTGACGAGGGCAAATCCCGGACCGATCCCAGACATAACTTGCGTTATCCTCTAAAATATTGATCGAAACCAGGTTTAATCGACTATTTCAGTGTGGTACCACATTACTACGTGATCCAAACCAGAAAAATACCAAGGATCTGTTCAACAAGTATGTGAAGAACGTGTAAATATGACCCTGATGAGGGCAAATCCCGGGACTAACCTAGACCTAACATGCGTTATCCTCAAAAATATTGATCGAAACCAGGCTTAATTGACTGTTTCAGTGTGGTACCACATTACTACGTGATCCAATCCAGAAAAAGCCCTGGATCTAGCCATCAAGTATGTGAAATATGCGAAAGTACGAGCCTGATGAGAGCAAATCCCAGACCTAAACATGACATAACATGCGTTATTCTCTAAAATATTGATCGAAACCAGGTTTAATCGACTGTTTCAGTGTGGTACCACATTACTATGTGATCCAAACCAGAAAAAAACCCAGGATCTGTACAACAAGTATGTGAAGAATGCGAAAGTATGAGCCTGACGAGGGCAAATCCCGGACCGATCCCAGACATAACTTGCGTTATCCTCTAAAATATTGATCGAATCCAGGTTTAATCGACTGTTTCAGTGTGGTACCACATTACTACCTGATCCAAACCAGAAAAATACCCAGGATCTGTTCAACAAGTATGTGAAGAACGCGAAAATATGACCCTGATGAGGGCAAATCCCAGACCTATCCCAGACCTAACTTGCGTTGTCCTCTAAAATATTGATGGAATCCAGGTTTAATTGACTGTTTCAGTGTGGTACCACATTACTACGTGATCCAATCCAGAAAAAGCCCTGGATCTAGCCATCAAGTATGAGTAACATGCGAAAGTATGAGCCTGATGAGGGCAAATCCTAGACCTAACCCAGACCTAACATGCGTTATCCTCTAAAATATTTATCAAGACCAACTTTAATTGAATGTTTCAGTGTGGTACCACATTACTACGTGATCCAAACCTGAAAAAACCCAGGATCTGTTCAACAAGTATGTGGAGAATGCGAGAGTATGTGTCTGATGAGGGCAATTCCCAGGCCTAACCTAGACATAACATGAGTTGTCCTCTAGAATATTGATCGAAACCAGGTTTAATCGACTATTTCAGTGTGGTACTACATTACTACGTGATCCAATCCAGAAACAGCCCTGGATCTAGCCATCAAGTAGGAGTTATATGCGAAAGTATGAGCCTGATGAGAGCAAATCCCAGACCTAACCCAGACCTAACATGCGTTATCCTCTAAAATATTTATCAAGACAAGGTTTAATTGAATGTTTCAGTGTGGTACCACATTACTACGTGATCCAAACCTGAAAAAATCCAGGATCTGTTCAACAAGTATGTGGAGAATGCGAAAGTATTTGTCTGATGAGGGCAAATCCCAGGCCTAACCTAGACATAACAAGCGTTATCCTCTAAAATATTGATCGAAACCAGGTTAAATGGACTGTTTTAGTGTGGTACCACATTACTACAGGATCCAAACTAGAAAAAGTCCAGAATCTGGCCATCAAGTATGAGAAATATGCGAAAGTACGAGCCGGATGAGAGCAAATCCCAGACCTATCCCAGACCCAACATGCGTTATCCTCTAAAACATTTATCAAGACCAGGTTTAATTGAATGTTTCAGTGTGGTACCACATTACTACGTGATCCAAACCAGTGAAAGCACAGAATCTGGCCAACAAGTTTGAGAAATATGCGAAACTATGAGCCTGATGAGGGCAAATCCCAGACCTATCCCAGACCTAACATGCGTTATCCTCAAAAATATTGATCGAAACCAGGTTTAATGGACTTTTTCAGTGTGGTACCACATCACTACGTGATCCAAACCAGAAAAATACCCAGGATCCGTTCAACAAGTATGTGAAGAATGCGAAAGTATGTGTCTGATGAGGGAAAATCCCAGGCCTAACCTAGACCTAACATGCTTTATCCTCTAAAATATTGATCGAAACCAGGTTTAATAGACTGTTTCAGTGTGCTACCACATTACTACGTGATCCACACCAGAAAAAACCCAGGATCCGTTCAACTGGTATGTGAAGAATGCGAAAGTATGTGTCTGATGAGGGCAATTCCCAGGCCTAACCTAGACATAACATGAGTTGTCCTCTAGAATATTGATCGAAACCAGGTTTAATCGACTATTTCAGTGTGGTACCACATTACTGCGTGATCCAAACCAGAAAAATACCCAGGATCTGTTCAACAAGTATGTGAAGAACGCGGAAATATGACCCTGATGAGGGCAAATCCAGGGCCTAACCTAGACCTAACATGCGTTATCCTCTAAAACATTTATCAAGACCAGGTTTAATTGAATGTTTCAGTGTGGTACCACATTACTACGTGATCCAAACCAGTGAAAGCACAGAATCTGGCCAACAAGTTTGAGAAATATGCGAAACTATGAGCCTGATGAGGGCAAATCCCAGACCTATACCAGACCTAACTTGCGTTGACCTCTAAAATATTGATGGAAACCTGGTTTAATTGACTGTTTCAGTGTGGTACTACATTACTACGTGATCCAATCCAGAAAAAGTCCTGGATCTAGCCATCAAGTAGGAGTAATATGCGAAAGTATGAGCCTGATGAGGGCAAATCCCAGACCTAACCCAGACCTAACATGCGTTATCCTCTAAAATATTTATCAAGACAAGGTTTAATTGAATGTTTCAGTGTGGTACCACATTACTACGTGATCCAAACCTGAAAAAATCCAGGATCTGTTCAACAAGTATGTGGAGAATGCGAAAGTATTTGTCTGATGAGGGCAAATCCCAGGCCTAACCTAGACATAACATGCGTTATCCTCTAAAATATTGATCGAAACCAGGTTAAATGGACTGTTTTTGTGTGGTACCACATTACTACAGGATCCAAACTAGAAAAAGTCCAGAATCTGGCCATCAAGTATGAGAAATATGCGAAAGTACGAGCCGGATGAGAGCAAATCCCAGACCTATCCCAGACCCAACATGCGTTATCCTCTAAAACATTTATCAAGACCAGGTTTAATTGAATGTTTCAGTGTGGTACCACATTACTACGTGATCCAAACCACAAAAAACCCAGGATCCGTTCAACAAGTATGTGACGAATGCGAAAGTATGTGTCTGATGAGGGCAAATCCCAGGCCTAACCTAGATCTAACATGCGTTATCCTCAAAAATATTGATCGAAACCAGGTTTAATTGAATGTTTCTGTGTGGTACCACATTACTACGTGATCCAAACCAGAAAAAACCCAGGATCTGCTCAAGAAGTATGAGAAATATGCGAAAGTACGAGCCTGATCAGGGCTAATCCCAGACCTATCCCAGACTTAGCTTGCGTTGTCCTCTAAAATATTGATTGAAACCAGGTTTAATCGACTGTTTCAGTGTGGCACCACATTACTATGTGATCCAAACCAGAAAAATACCCAGGATCTGTTCAACAAGTATGTGAAGAACGCGGAAATATGATCCTGATGAGGGCAAATCCCGGGCCTAACCTAGACCTAACATGAGTTATCCCCAAAAATATTGATCCAAACCAGAAAAATACCCAGGATCTGTTCAACAAGTTTGTGAAGAACTCGAAAATATGGCCGTGATGAGGGCAAATCCCAGGCCTAACCTAGACCTAACATGCGTTACCCACGAAAATATTTATCAAGACCAGGTTTAATTGAATGTTTCTGTGTGGTACCACATTACTACGTGATCCAAACCAGAAAAAACCCAGGATCTGTTCAACAAGTATGTGGAGAATGCGAAAGTATGTGTCTGATGAGGGCAATTCCAGGGCCTAACCTAGACATAACATGCGTTGTCCTCTAAAATATTGATCGAAACCAGGTTTAATCGACTATTTCAGTGTGGTACCACATTACTGCGTGATCCAAACCAGAAAAATACCCAGGATCTGTTCAACAAGTATGTGAAGAACGCGGAAATATGACCCTGATGAGGGCAAATCCAGGGCCTAACCAAGACCTAACATGCGTTATCCTCAAAAATATTGATCGAAACCAGGCTTAATCGACTGTTTCAGTGTGGTGCCACATTACTACCTGACCCAAACCAGAAAAATACCCAGGATCTGTTCAAGAAGTATGTGAAGAACGCGAAAATATGACCCTGATGAGGGCAAATCCCAGACCAATACCAGACCTAACTTGCGTTGACCTCTAAAATATTGATGGAAACCTGGTTTAATTGACTGTTTCAGTGTGGTACTACATTACTACGTGATCCAATCCAGAAAAAGCCCTGGATCTAGCCATCAAGTAGGAGTAATATGCGAAAGTATGAGCCTGATGAGGGCAAATCCCAGACCTAACCCAGACCTAACATGCGTTATCCTCTAAAATATTTATCAAGACAAGGTTTAATTGAATGTTTCAGTGTGGTACCACATTACTACGTGATCCAAACCTGAAAAAATCCAGGATCTGTTCAACAAGTATGTGGAGAATGCGAAAGTATTTGTCTGATGAGGGCAAATCCCAGGCCTAACCTAGACATAACATGCGTTATCCTCTAAAATATTGATCGAAACCAGGTCAAATGGACTGTTTTAGTGTGGTACCACATTACTACAGGATCCAAACTAGAAAAAGTCCTGAATCTGGCCATCAAGTATGAGAAATATGCGAAAGTACGAGCCGGATGAGAGCAAATCCCAGACCTATCCCAGACCCAACATGCGTTATCCTCTAAAACATTTATCAAGACCAGGTTTAATTGAATGTTTCAGTGTGGTACCACATTACTACGTGATCCAAACCACAAAAAACCCAGGATCCGTTCAACAAGTATGTGACGAATGCGAAAGTATGTGTCTGATGAGGGCAAATCCCAGGCCTAACCTAGATCTAAGATGCGTTATCCTCAAAAATATTGATCGAAACCAGGTTTAATTGAATGTTTCTGTGTGGTACCACATTACTACGTGATCCAAACCAGAAAAAACCCAGGATCTGTACAACAAGTATGTGAAGAATGCGAAAGTACGAGCCTGATCAGGGCTAATCCCAGACCTATCCCAGACCTAACTTGCGTTGTCCTCTAAAATATTGATTGAAACCAGGTTTAATCGACTGTTTCAGTGTGGTACCACATAACTATGTGATCCAAACCAGAAAAATACCCAGGATCTGTTCAACAAGTATGTGAAGAACGCGGAAATATGGCCCTGATGAGGGCAAATCCCAGACCTATCCCAGACCTAACTTGCGTTGTCCTCTAAAATACTGATCGAAACCAGGTTTAATGGACTGTTTCAGTGTGGTACCACAATACTACGGGATCCGAACCAGAAAAAGCACAGAATCTGGCCACCAAGTATGAGAAATATGCGAAAGTACGAGCCTGATCAGGGCAAATCCCAGACCTATCCCAGACCTAACTTGCGTTGTAATCTAAAATATTGATCGAAACCAGGTTTAGTCGACTGTTTCAGTGTGGTACCACATTACTATGTGATCCAAACCAGAAAAATACCCAGGATCTGTTCAACAAGTATGTGAAGAACGCGGAAATATGACCCTGATGAGGGCAAATCCCGTGCCTAACCTAGACCTAACATGAGTTATCCCCAAAAATATTGATCCAAACCAGAAAAATACCCAGGATCTGTTCAACAAGTTTGTGAAGAACTCGAGAATATGGCCCTGATGAGGGCAAATCCCAGACCTATCCCAGACCTAACTTGCGTTGACCTCTAAAATATTGATCGAAACCTGGTTTAATCGACTGTTTCAGTGTGGTACCACATTACTATGTGATCCAAACCAGAAAAAAACCCAGGATCTGTACAACAAGTATGTGAAGAATGCGAAAGTATGAGCCTGACGAGGGCAAATCCCGGACCTATCCCAGACATAACTTGCGTTATCCTCAAAAATATTGTTCGAAACCAGGTTTAATCGACTGTTTCAGTGTGGTACCACATTACTACCTGACCCAAACCAGAAGAATACCCAGGATCTGTTCAACAAGTATGTGAAGAACGCGAAAATATGGCCCTGATGAGGGCAATCCCCAGACCTATCCCAGACCTAACTTGCGTTGTCCTCTAAAATATTGATCGAAACCAGGTTTAATCGACTGCTTCAGTGTGGTACCACATAACTATGTGATCCAAACCAGAAAAAAACCCAGGATCTGTACAACAAGTGTGTGAAGAATGCGAAAGTATGAGCCTGACGAGGGCAAATCCCGGACCTATCCCAGACATAACTTGCGTTATCCTCTAAAATATTGATCGAAACCAGGTTTAATCGACTATTTCAGTGTGGTACCCCATTACTACGTGATCCAAATCAGAAAAATACCAAGGATCTGTTCAAAAAGTATGTGAAGAACGCGTAAATATGACCATGATGAGGGCTAATCCCGGGCCTAACCTAGACCTAACATGAGTTATCCTCAAAAATATTGACCGAAACCAGGCTTAATCGACTGCTTCAGTGTGGTACGACATTACTACCTGATCCAAACCAGAAAAATACCCAGGATCTGTTCAACAAGTATGTGAAGAACGCGAAAATATGACCCTGATGAGGGCAAATCCCAGACCTATCCCAGACCTAACTTGCGTCTTCCTCTAAAATATTGATCGAAACTAGGTTTAATTTACTGTTTCAGAGTGGCACCACATAACTACGTGATCCAATCCAGAAAAAGCCCAGGATCTAGCCATGAAGTATGAGAAATATGCGAAATTATGAGCCTGATTAGGGCAAATCCTAGACATAAACCAGATCTAACATGCGTTATCCTCTAAAATATTTATCAAGACCAGGTTTAATTGAATGTTTCAGTGTGGTACCACAATACTACGGGATCCAAAGCAGAAAAAGCCCAGAATCTGGCCACCAAATATGAGAAATATGCGAAAGTACGAGCCTGATCAGGGCAAATCCCAGACCTATCCCAGACCTAACTTGCGTTGTCCTCTAAAATATTGATCGAAACCAGGTTTAATCGACTGTTTCAGTGTGGTACCACATTACTATGTGATCCAAACCAGAAAAATACCCAGGATCTGTTCAACAAGTATGTGAAGAACGCGGAAATATGACCCTGATGAGGGCAAACCCCGGGCCTAACCTAGACCTAACATGAGTTATCCTCAAAAATATTGATCGAAACCAGGTTTAATCGACTGTTTCAGTGTGGTACCACATTACTACCTGATCCAAACCAGAAAAATACCCAGGATCTGTTCAACAAGTATGTAAAGAATGCGAAAGTATGAGCCTGACAAGGGCAAATCCCGGACCTATCCCAGACATAACTTGCGTTATCCTCAAAAATATTGATCGAAACCAGGTTTAATCGACTGTTTCAGTGTGGTACCACATTACTACCTGACCCAAGCCAGAAAAATACCCAGGATCTGTTCAACAAGTATGTGAAGAACGCGAAAATATGGCCCTGATGAGGGCAAATCCCAGACCTATCCCAGACCTAACTTGCGTTGTCCTCTAAAATATTGATCGAAACCAGGTTTAATGGACTGTTTCAGTGTGGTACCACAATACTACGGGATCCAAACCAGAGAAAGCACAGAATCTGGCCACCAAGTATGAGAAATATGCGAAAGTACGAGCCTGATCAGGGCAAATCCCAGACCTATCCCAGACCTAACTTGCGTTGTAATCTAAAATATTGATCGAACCCAGGTTTAATCGACAGTTTCAGTGTGGTACCACATTACTATGTGATCCAAACCAGAAAAAAACCCAGGATCTGTACAACAAGTATGTGAAGAATGCGAAAGTATGAGCCTGACGAGGGCAAATCCCGGACCTATCCCAGACATAACTTGCGTTATCCTCAAAAATATTGATCGAAACCAGGTTTAATCGACTGTTTCAGTGTGGTACCACATTACTACCTGCCCCAAACCAGAAAAATACCCAGGATCAGTTCAACAAGTATGTGAAGAACGCGAAAATATGGCCCTGATGAGGGCAAATCCCAGACCTATCCCAGACCTAACTTGCGTTGTCCTCTAAAATATTGATTGAAACAAGGTTTAATGGACTGTTTCAGTGTGGTACCACAATACTACGGGATCCAAACCAGAAAAAGCCCAGAATCTGGCCACCAAGTATGAGAAATATGCGAAAGTACGAGCCTGATCAGGGCAAATCCCAGACCTATCCCAGGCCTAACTTGCGTTGTCCTCTAAAATATTGATCCAAACCAGGTTTAATCGACTGTTCCTGTGTGGTACCACATTACTATGTGATCCAAACCAGAAAAAAACCCAGGATCTGTTCAACAAGTATGTGAAGAACGCGAAAATATGGCCTTGATGAGGGCAAATCCCAGACCTATCCCAGACCTAACTTGCGTTGTCCTCTAGAATATTGATCGAAACCAGGTTTAATGGACTGTTTCAGTGTGGTACCACATTACTACGGGATCCAAACCAGAAAAAGCCCAGAATCTGGCCACCAAGTATGAGAAATATGCGAAAGTACGAGCCTGATCAGGGCAAATCCCAGACCTATCCCAGACCTAACTTGCGTTGTCCTCTAAAATATTGATCGAAACCAGGTTTAATGGACTGTTTCAGTGTGGTACCACAATACTACGGGATCCAAACCAGAAAAAGCCCAGAATCTGGCCACCAAGTATGAGAAATATGCGAAAGTATGAGCCTGACGAGTGTAAATCCCAGACCTATCCCAGACGTAACTTGCGTTGTCCTCTAATATATTGATCGAAACCAGGTTTAATCGACTGTTTCAGTGTGGTACCACATTACTATGTGATCCAAACCAGAAAAAAACCCGGGATCTGTACAACAAGTATGTGAAGAATGCGAAAGAGTGAGCCTGACGAGGGCAAATCCCGGACCTATCCCAGAGATAACTTGCGTTATCCTCTAAAATATTGATCGAAACCAGGTTTAATTGACTATTTCAGTGTGGTACCACAATACTACGGGATCCAAACCAGAAAACGCACAGAATCTGGCCACCAAGTATGAGAAATATGCGAAAGTACGAGCCTGATCAGGGCAAATCCCAGACCTATCCCAGACCTAACTTGCGTTGTAATCTAAAATATTGATCGAAACCAGGTTTAATCGACTGTTTCAGTGTGGTACCACATTACTATGTGATCCAAACCAGAAAAATACCCAGGATCTGTTCAACAAGTATGTGAAGAACGCGAAAATATGACCCTCATGAGGGCAAATCCCAGACCTATACCAGACCTAACTTGCGTTATCCTCTAAAATATTGATCGAAACCAGGTTTAATCGACTATTTCAGTGTGGTACCACATTACTACGTGATCCAAACCAGAAAAATACCCAGGATCTGTTCAACAAGTATGTGAAGAACGCGTAAATATGACCCTGATGAGGGCTAATCCCGGGCCTAACCTAGACCTAACATGAGTTATCCTCAAAAATATTGACCGAAACCAGTTTTAATCGACTGTTTCAGTGTGGTACCACATTACTACCTGATCCAAACCAGAAAAATACCCAGGATCTGTTCAACAAGTATGTGATGAACGCGATAATATGACCCTGATGAGGGCATATCCCAGACCTATACCAGACCAAGCTTGCGTTGTCCTCTAAAATATTGATGGAAACCAGGTTAAATTGACTGTTTCAGTGTGGTACCACATTCCTACGTGATCCAATCCAGAAAAAAACCCAGGATCTGTACAACAAGTATGTGAAGAATGCGAAAGTATGAGCCTGACGAGGGCAAATCCCGGACCTATCCCAGACATAACCTGCGTTATCCTCTAAAATATTGATCGAAACCAGGTTTAATCGACTATTTCAGTGTGGTACCACATTACTATGTGATCCAAAGCAGAAAAATACCCAGGGTCCGTGCAACAAGTATGTGAAGAATGCGAAAGTATGTGTCTGATGAGGGCAAATCCCAGGACTAACCTAGACCTAACATGCGTTACCCTCTAAAATATTGATCGAAAACAGGTTTAATCGACTATTTCAGTGTGGTACCACATTACTGCGTGACCAAACCAGAAAAATACCCAGTATCTGTTCAACAAGTATGTGAAGAACGCGTAAATATGACCCTGATGAGGGCAAATCCCGGGACTAACCTAGACCTAACATGCGTTATCCTCAAAAATATTGATCGAAACCAGGCTTAATCGACTGCTTCAGTGTGGTACCACATTTCTACCTGATCCAAACCAGAAAAATACCCAGGATCTGTTCAACAAGTATGTGAACAACGCGAAAATATGACCCTGATGAGGGCAAATCCCAGACCTATACCAGACCTAACTTGCGTTGTCCTCTAAAATATTGATGGAAACCAGGTTTAATTGACTGTTTCAGTGTGGTACCACATTACTACGTGATCCAATCCAGAAAAAGCCCTGGATCTAGCCATCAAGTATGTGAAATATGCGAAAGTACGAGCCTGATGAGTGCAAATCCCAAACCTAACCAAGACATAACATGCGTTATTCTCTAAAATATTGATCGAAACCAGGTTTAATCGACTGTTTCAGTGTGGTACCACATTACTATGTGATCCAAACCAGAAAAAAACCCAGGATCTGTACAACAAGTATGTGAAGAATGCGAAAGTATGAGCCTGACGAGGGCAAATCCCGGACCTATCCCAGACATAACTTGCGTTATCCTCTAAAATATTGGTCGAAACCAGGTTTAATCGACTATTTCAGTGTGGTACCACATTACTACGTGATCCAAAGCAGAAAAATACCCAGGATCTGTTCAACAAGTATGTGAAGAACGCGAAAATATGAGCCTGACGAGGGCAAATCCCAGACATAACCATGACCTAACATGCGTTATTCTCTAAAATATTGATCGACACCAGGTTTAATGGACAGTTTCAGTGTGGTACCACATTACTACGTGATCCAAACCAGAAAAAACCCAGGATCTGTTCATCAAGTATGTGAAAAACGCGAAACTATGAGCCTGATGAGGGCAAATCCCAGACCTATCCCAGACCCAACATGCGTTATCCTCTAAAACATTTATCAAGACCAGGTTTAATTGAATGTTTCAGTGTGGTACCACATTACTACGTGATCCAAACCACAGGAAACCCAGGATCCGTTCAACAAGTATGTGACGAATGCGAAAGTATGTGTCTGATGAGGGCAAATCCCAGGCCTAACCTAGACCAAACATGCGTTATCCTCTAAAATATTGATCGAAACCAGGTTTAATCGACTATTTCAGTGTGGTACCACATTACTACGTGATCCAAACCAGAAAAATACCCAGGATCTGTTCAACAGGTATGTGAAGAACGCGGAAATATGACCCTGATGAGGGCAAATCCCGGGCCTAATCTAGACCTAACATGAGTTATCCTCAAAAATATTGATCGAAACCAGGTTCAATCGACTGTTTCAGTGTGGTACCACATTACTACCTGATCCAAACTAGAAAAATACCCAGGATCTGTTCAACAAGTATGTGAAGAACGCGAAAATATGACCCTGATGAGGGCAAATCCCAGACCTATACCAGACCTAACTTGCGTTGTCCTCTAAAATATTGATGGAAACCAGGTTTAATTGACTGTTTCAGTGTGGTACCACATTGCTACGTGATCCAAACCAGAAAAATACCCAGGATCTGTTCAACAGGTATGTGAAGAACGCGGAAATATGACCCTGATGAGGGCAAATCCCGGGACTAACCTAGACCTAACATGCGTTATCCTCACAAATATTGATCGAAACCAGGCTTAATCGACTGCTTCAGTGTGGTACCACATTTCTACATGATCCAAACCAGAAAAATACCCAGGATCTGTTCAACAAGTATGTGAACAACGCGAAAATATGACCCTGATGAGGGCAAATCCCAGACCTATACCAGACCTAACTTGCGTTGTCCTCTAAAATATTGATGGAAACCAGGTTTAATTGACTGTTTCAGTGTGGTACCACATTACTACGTGATCCAATCCAGAAAAAGCCCTGGATCTAGCCATCAAGTATGTGAAATATGCGAAAGTACGAGCCTGATGAGAGCAAATCCCAGACCTAACCATGACATAACATGCGTTATTCTCTAAAATATTGATCGAAACCAGGTTTAATCGACTGTTTCAGTGTGGTACCACATTACTATGTGATCCAAACCAGAAAAAAACCCAGGATCTGTACAACAAGTATGTGAAGAATGCGAAAGTATGAGCCTGACGAGGGCAAATCCCGGACCTATCCCAGACATAACTTGCGTTATCCTCTAAAATATTGGTCGAAACCAGGTTTAATCGACTATTTCAGTGTGGTACCACATTACTACGTGATCCAAAGCAGAAAAATACCCAGGATCTGTTCAACAAGTATGTGAAGAACGCGGAAATATGACCCTGATGAGGGAAAACCCAGGGCCTAACCTAGACCTAACATGAGTTATCTTCAAAAATATTGACCGAAACCAGGTTTAATCGACTGTTTCAGTGTGGTACCACATTACTACCTGATCCAAACCAGAAAAATACCCAGGATCTGTTCAACAAGTATGTGAAGAACGCGAAAATATGACCCTGATGAGGGCAAATCCCAGACCTATACCAGACCTAACTTGCGTTGTCCTCTAAAATATTGATGGAAACCAGGTTTAATTGACTGTTTCAGTGTGGTACCACATTGCTACGTGATGCAATCCAGAAAAAAACCCAGGATCTGTACAACAAGTATGTGAAGAATGCGAAAGTATGAGCCTGACGAGGGCAAATCCCAGACATAACCATGACCTAACATGCGTTATTCTCTAAAATATTGATCGAAACCAGGTTTAATGGACTGTTTCAGTGTGGTACCACATTACTACGTGATCCAAACCAGAAAAAACCCAGGATCTGTTCATCAAGTATGTGAAAAACGCGAAACTATGAGCCTGATGAGGGCAAATCCCAGACCTATCCCAGACCCAACATGCGTTATCCTCTAAAACATTTATCAAGACCAGGTTTAATTGAATGTTTCAGTGTGGTACCACATTACTACGTGATCCAAACCACAGGAAACCCAGGATCCGTTCAACAAGTATGTGACGAATGCGAAAGTATGTGTCTGATGAGGGCAAATCCCAGGCCTAACCTAGACCAAACATGCGTTATCCTCTAAAATATTGATCGAAACCAGGTTTAATCGACTATTTCAGTGTGGTACCACATTACTACGTGATCCAAACCAGAAAAATACCCAGGATCTGTTCAACAGGTATGTGAAGAACGCGGAAATATGACCCTGATGAGGGCAAATCCCGGGCCTAATCTAGACCTAACATGAGTTATCCTCAAAAATATTGATCGAAACCAGGTTCAATCGACTGTTTCAGTGTGGTACCACATTACTACCTGATCCAAACTAGAAAAATACCCAGGATCTGTTCAACAAGTATGTGAAGAACGCGAAAATATGACCCTGATGAGGGCAAATCCCAGACCTATACCAGACCTAACTTGCGTTGTCCTCTAAAATATTGATGGAAACCAGGTTTAATTGACTGTTTCAGTGTGGTACCACATTGCTACGTGATCCAAACCAGAAAAATACCCAGGATCTGTTCAACAGGTATGTGAAGAACGCGGAAATATGACCCTGATGAGGGCAAATCCCGGGCCTAATCTAGACCTAACATGAGTTATCCTCAAAAATATTGATCGAAACCAGGTTCAATCGACTGTTTCTGTGTGGTACCACATTACTAAGTGATCCAATCCAGAAAAAGCCCTGGATCTAGCCATCAAGTATGAGTAATATGCGAAAGTATGAGCCTGATGAGGGCAAATCCTAGACCTAACCCAGACCTAACATGCATTATCCTCTAAAATATTTATCAAGACCAGGTTTAATTGAATGCTTCAGTGTGGTACCACATTACTACGTGATCCAAACCTGAAAAAACCCAGGATCTGTTCAACAAGAATGTGGAGAATGCGAAAGTATGTGTCTGATGAGGGCAAATCCCAGGCCTAACCTAGACATAACATGCGCTATCCTCTAAAATATTGATCGAAACCAGGTTAAATGGACTGTTTCAGTGTGGTACCACATTACTACGTGATCCAAACCAGAAAAAACCCAGGATCTGTTCAACAAGTATGTGAAAAACGCGAAACTATGAGCCTGATGAGGGCAAATCCCAGACCTATCCCAGACCTAACATGCGTTATCCTCTAAAGTATTTATCAAGACCAGGTTTAATTGAATGTTTCAGTGTGGTACCACATTACTACGTGATCAAAACCACAAAAAACACAGGATCCGTTCAACAAGTATGTGACGAATGCGAAAGTATGTGTCTGATGAGGGCAAATCCCAGGCCTAACCTAGATCTAACATGCGTTATCCTCAAACATATTGATGGAAACCAGGTTTAATGGACATTTTCAGTGTGGTACCACATCACTACGTGATCCAAACCAGAAAAATACCCAGGATCCGTTCAACAAGTATGTGAAGAATGCGAAAGTATGTGTCTGATGAGGGAAAATCCCAGGCCTAACCTAGACCTAACATGCGTTATCCTCTAAAATATTGATCGAAACCAGGTTTAATGGACTGTTTCAGTGTGCTACCACATTACTACGTGATCCAAACCAGAAAAATACCCAGGATCCGTTCAACAAGTATGTGAAGAATGCGATAGTATGTGTCTGATGAGGGAAAATCCCAGGCCTAACCTAGACCTAACATGCGTTATCTTCTAAAATATTGATCGAAACCAGGTTTAATGGACTGTTCCAGTGTGCTACCACATTACTACGTGATCCAAACCAGAAAAAACCCAGGATCCGTTCAACAAGTATGTGAAGAATGCGAAAGTATGTGTCTGATGAGGGCAAATCCCAGGCCTAACCTAGACAGAACATGCGTTATCCTCTAAAATATTGATCGAAACCAGGTTTAATGGACTGTTTCAGTGTGCTACCACATTACTACGTGATCCAAACCAGAAAAAACCCAGGATCCGTTCAACAAGTATGTGAAGAATGCGAAAGTATGTGTCTGATGAGGGCAAATCCCAGGCCTAACCTAGACCTAACATGCGCTACCCTCAAAAATACTGGTCGAAACCAGTTTTAATCGACTGTTTCAGTGTGGTATCACATTACTATGTGATCCAAACCAGAAAAAAACCCAGGATCTGTACAACAAGTATGTGAAGAATGCGAAAGTATGAGCCTGACGAGGGCAAATCCCGGACCTATCCCAGACATAACTTGCGTTATCCTCTAAAATATTGGTCGAAACCAGGTTTAATCGTCTATTTCAGTGTGGTACCACATTACTACGTGATCCAAACCAGAAAAATACCCAGGATCTGTTCAACAAGTATGTGAAGAACGCGGAAATATGACCCTGATGAGGGAAAACCCCGGGCCAAACCTAGACCTAACATGAGTTATCCTCAAAAATATTGACCGAAACCAGGTTTAATCGACTGTTTCAGTGTGGTACCACATTACTACCTGATCCAAACCAGAAAAATACCCAGGATCTGTTCAACAAGTATGTGAAGAACGCGAAAATATGACCCTGATGAGGGCAAATCCCAGACCTATACCAGACCTAACTTGCGTTGTACTCTAAAATATTGATGGAAACCAGGTTTAATTGACTGTTTCAGTGTGGTACCACATTACTACGTGATCCAAACCAGAAAAAAACCCAGAATCTGTACAACAAGGTTGTGAAGAATGCGAAAGTATGTGTCTGATGAGGGCAAATCCCAGGCCTAACCTAGACCAAACATGCGTTGACCTCTAAAATATTGACGGAAACCAGGTTTAATTGACTGTTTCAGTGTGGTACCACATTACTACGTGATCCAATCCAGAAAAAGCCCTGGATCTAGCCATCTAGTATGAGTAATATGCGAAAGTATGAGCCTGATGAGGCCTAATCCTAGACCTAACCCAGACCTAACATGTGTTATCCTCTAAAATATTTATCAAGACCAGGTTTAATTGAATGTTTCAGTGTGGTACCACATTACTACGTGATCCAAACCTGAAAAAACCCAGGATCTGTACAACAAGTATGTGAAGAATGCGAAAGTATGTGTCTGATGAGGGCAAATCCCAGGCCTAACCTAGACCTAACATGCGCTACCCTCAAAAATACTGGTCGAAACCAGTTTTAATCGACTGTTTCAGTGTGGTATCACATTACTATGTGATCCAAACCAGAAAAAAACCCAGGATCTGTACAACAAGTATGTGAAGAATGCGAAAGTATGACCCTGATGAGGGCAAATCCCAGACCTATACCAGACCTAACTTGCGTTGTCCTCTAAAATATTGATGGAAACCAGGTTTAATTGACTGTTTCAGTGTGGTACCACATTACTAAGTGATCCAATCCAGAAAAAGCCCTGGATCTAGCCATCAAGTATGAGTAATATGCGAAAGTATGAGCCTGATGAGGGCAAATCCTAGACCTAACCCAGACCTAACATGCATTATCCTCTAAAATATTTATCAAGACCAGGTTTAATTGAATGCTTCAGTGTGGTACCACATTACTACGTGATCCAAACCTGAAAAAACCCAGGATCTGTTCAACAAGAATGTGGAGAATGCGAAAGTATGTGTCTGATGAGGGCAAATCCCAGGCCTAACCTAGACATAACATGCGCTATCCTCTAAAATATTGATCGAAACCAGGTTAAATGGACTGTTTCAGTGTGGTACCACATTACTACGTGATCCAAACCAGAAAAAACCCAGGATCTGTTCAAGAAGTATGTGAAAAACGCGAAACTATGAGCCTGATGAGGGCAAATCCCAGACCTATCCCAGACCTAACATGCGTTATCCTCTAAAGTATTTATCAAGACCAGGTTTAATTGAATGTTTCAGTGTGGTACCACATTACTACGTGATCCAAACCAGAAAAATACCCAGGATCTGTTCAACAAGTATGTGAAGAACGCGGAAATATGACCCTGATGAGGGAAAACCCCGGGCCAAACCTAGACCTAACATGAGTTATCCTCAAAAATATTGACCGAAACCAGGTTTAATCGACTGTTTCAGTGTGGTACCACATTACTACCTGATCGAAACCAGAAAAATACCCAGGATCTGTTCAACAAGTATGTGAAGAACGCGAAAATATGACCCTGATGAGGGCAAATCCCAGACCTATACCAGACCTAACTTGCGTTGTACTCTAAAATATTGATGGAAACCAGGTTTAATTGACTGTTTCAGTGTGGTACCACATTACTACGTGATCCAAACCAGAAAAAAACCCAGAATCTGTACAACAAGGTTGTGAAGAATGCGAAAGTATGTGTCTGATGAGGGCAAATCCCAGGCCTAACCTAGACCAAACATGCGTTGACCTCTAAAATATTGACGGAAACCAGGTTTAATTGACTGTTTCAGTGTGGTACCACATTACTACGTGATCCAATCCAGAAAAAGCCCTGGATCTAGCCATCTAGTATGAGTAATATGCGAAAGTATGAGCCTGATGAGGGCTAATCCTAGACCTAACCCAGACCTAACATGCGTTATCCTCTAAAATATTTATCAAGACCAGGTTTAATTGAATGTTTCAGTGTGGTACCACATTACTACGTGATCCAAACCTGAAAAAACCCAGGATCTGTACAACAAGTATGTGAAGAATGCGAAAGTATGTGTCTGATGAGGGCAAATCCCAGGCCTAACCTAGACCTAACATGCGCTACCCTCAAAAATACTGGTCGAAACCAGTTTTAATCGACTGTTTCAGTGTGGTATCACATTACTATGTGATCCAAACCAGAAAAAAACCCAGGATCTGTACAACAAGTATGTGAAGAATGCGAAAGTATGACCCAGATGAGGGCAAATCCCAGGCCTAACCTAGACCTAACATGCGCTACCCTCGAAAATACTGGTCGAAACCAGATTTAATCGACTGTTTCAGTGTGGTATCACATTACTATGTGATCCAAACCAGAAAAAAACCCAGGATCTGTACAACAAGTATGTGAAGAATGCGAAAGTATGAGCCTGACGAGGGCACATCCCGGACCTATCCCAGACATAACTTGCGTTATCCTCTAAAATATTGGTCGAAACCAGGTTTAATCGACTATTTCAGTGTCGTACCACATTACTACGTGATCCAAACCAGAAAAATACCCAGGATCTGTTCAACAAGTATGTGAAGAACGCGAAAATATGACCCTGATGAGGGCAAATCCCAGACCTATACCAGACCTAACTTGCGTTGACCTCTAAAATATTGACGGAAACCAGGTTTAATTAACTGTTTCAGTGTGGTACCACATTACTACGTGATCCAATCCAGAAAAAGCCCTGGATCTAGCCATCTAGTATGAGTAATATGCGAAAGTATGAGCCTGATGAGGGCTAATCCTAGACCTAACCCAGACCTAACATGCGTTATCCTCTAAAATATTTATCAAGACCAGGTTTAATTGAATGTTTCAGTGTGGTACCACATTACTACGTGATCCAAACCTGAAAAAACCCAGGATCTGTTCAACAAGTATGTGAAGAACGCGGAAATATGACCCTGATGAGGGAAAACCCCGGGCCAAACCTAGACCTAACATGAGTTATCCTCAAAAATATTGACCGAAACCAGGTTTAATCGACTGTTTCAGTGTGGTACCACATTACTACCTGATCCAAACCAGAAAAATACCCAGGATCTGTTCAACAAGTATGTGAAGAACGCGAAAATATGACCCTGATGAGGGCAAATCCCAGACCTATACCAGACCTAACTTGCGTTGTACTCTAAAATATTGATGGAAACCAGGTTTAATTGACTGTTTCAGTGTGGTACCACATTGCTACGTGATGCAATCCAGAAAAAAACCCAGAATCTGTACAACAAGGTTGTGAAGAATGCGAAAGTATGTGTCTGATGAGAGCAAATCCCAGGCCTAACCTAGACCAAACATGCGTTATCCTCTAAAATATTGATCGAAACCAGGTTTAATGAACTGTTTCAGTGTGCTACCACATTACTGCGTGATCCAAACCAGAAAAAACCCGGGATCCGTTCAACAAGTATGTGAAGAATGCGAAAGTATGTGTCTGATGAGGGCAAATCCCAGGCCTAACCTAGATCTAACATGCGTTATCCTCAAACATATTGATGGAAACCAGGTTTAATGGACATTTTCAGTGTGGTACCACATCACTACGTGATCCAAACCAGAAAAATACCCAGGATCCGTTCAACAAGTATGTGAAGAATGCGAAAGTATGTGTCTGGTGAGGGAAAATCCCAGGCCTAACCTAGACCTAACATGCGTTTTCCTTTAAAATATTGATCGAAACCAGGTTTAATGGACTGTTTCAGTGTGCTCCCACATTACTACCTGATCCAAACCAGAAAAAACCCAGGATCCGTTCATCAAGTATGTGAAGAATGCGAAAGTATGTGTCTGATGGGTGCAAATTCCAGGCCTAACCTAGACCTACCATGCGCTACCCTCAAAAATACTGGTCGAAGCCAGTTTTAATCGACTGTTTCAGTGTGGTATCATATTACTATGTGATCCAAACCATAAAAATACCCAGGATCCGTTCAAGAAGTATGTGAAGAATGCGAAAGTATGTGTCTGATGAGGGAAAATCCCAGGCCTAACCTAGACCTAACATGCGTTATCCTCTAAAATATTGATCGAAACCAGGTTTAATGGACTGTTTCAGTGTGCTACCACATTACTACGTGATCTAAACCAGAAAAAACCCAGGATCCGTTCAACAAGTATGTGAAGAATGCGAAAGTATGTGTCTGATGAGGGCAAATCCCAGGCCTAACCTAGACAGAATATGCGTTATCCTCTAAAATATTGATCGAAACCAGGTTTAATGGACTGTTTCAGTGTGCTACCACATTACTACGTGATCCAAACCAGAAAAAACCCCGGATCCGTCCAACAAGTATGTGAAGAATGCGAAAGTATGTGTCTGATGAGGGCAAATCCCAGGCCTAACCTAGACCTAACATGCGCTACCCTCAAAAATACTGGTCGAAACCAGATTTAATCGACTGTTTCAGTGTGGTATCACATTACTATGTGATCCAAACCAGAAAAAAACCCAGGATCTGTACAACAAGTATGTGAAGAATGCGAAAGTATGAGCCTGACGAGGGCAAATCCCGGACCTATCCCAGACATAACTTGCGTTAACCTCTAAAATATTGGTCGAACCTGATTTAATCGACTATTTCAGTGTGGTACCACATTACTACGTGATCCAAAACGGAAAAATACCCAGGATCTGTTCAACAAGTATGTGGAGAACGCGGAAAAATGAGCCTGACGAGGGCAAATCCCGGACCTATCCCAGACATAACTTGCGTTATCCTCTAAAATATTGGTCGAAACCAGGTTTAATCGACTATTTCAGTGTGGTACCACATTACTACGTGATCCAAACCAGAAAAATACCCAGGATCTGTTCAACAAGTATGTGAAGAACGCGAAAATATGACCCTGATGAGGGCAAATCCCAGACCTATACCAGACCTAACTTGCGTTGACCTCTAAAATATTGACGGAATCCAGGTTTAATTGACTGTTTCAGTATGGTACCACATTACTACGTGATCCAATCCAGAAAAAGCCCTGGATCTAGCCATCTAGTATGAGTAATATGCGAAAGTATGAGCCTGATGAGGGCTAATCCTAGACCTAACCCAGACCTAACATGCGTTATCCTCTAAAATATTTATCAAGACCAGGTTTAATTGAATGTTTCAGTGTGGTACCACATTACTACGTGATCCAAACCTGAAAAAACCCAGGATCTGTTCAACAAGTATGTGGAGAATGCGAAAGTATGTGTCAGATGAGGGCAAATCCCAGGACTAACCCAGACATAACATGCGTTATCCTCTAAAATATTGATCGAAACTAGGTTAAATGGACTGTTTCAGTGTGGTACCACATTACTACAAGATCCAAACTAGAAAAAGTCCAGAATCTGGCCATCAAGTATGAGAAATATGCGAAACTACGAGCCGGATGAGAGCAAATCCCAGACCTATCCCGGACCCAACATGCGTTATCCTCTAAAACATTTATCAAGACCAGGTTTAATTGAATGTTTCAGTGTGGTACCACATTACTACGTGATCCAAACCACAAAAAACCCAGGATCCGTTCAACAAGTATGTGACGAATGCGAAAGTATGTGTCTGATGAGGGCAAATCCCAGGCCTAACCTAGATCTAACATGCGTTATCCTCAAAAATATTGATCGAAACCTGGTTTAATGGACTTTTTCAGTGGGGTACCACATCACTACGTGATCCAAACCAGAAAAATACCCAGGATCCGTTCATCAAGTATGTGAAAAACGCGAAACTATGAGCCTGATGAGGGCAAATCCCAGACCTATACCAGACCTAACTTGCGTTGTCCTCTAAAATATTGATGGAAACCAGGTTTAATTGACTGTTTCAGTGTGGTACCACATTGCTACGTGATGCAATCCAGAAAAAAACGCAGGATCTGCACAACAAGTATGTGAAGAATGCGAAAGTATGAGCCTGACGAGGGCAAATCCCAGACATAACCATGACCTAACATGCGTTATTCTCTAAAATATTGATCGAATCCAGGTTTAATGGACTGTTTCAGTGTGGTACCACATTACTACGTGATCCAAACCAGAAAAAACCCAGGATCTGTTCATCAAGTATGTGAAAAACGCGAAACTATGAGCCTGATGAGGGCAAATCCCAGACCTATCCCAGACCCAACATGCGTTATCCTCTAAAACATTTATCAAGACCAGGTTTAATTGAATGTTTCAGTGTGGTACCACATTACTACGTGATCCAAACCACACGAAACCCAGGATCCGTTCAACAAGTATGTGAAGAATGCGAAAGTATGTGTCTGATGAGGGAAAATCCACAGGCCTAACCTAGACCTAACATGCGTTATCCTCTAAAATATTGATCGAAACAAGGTTTAATGGACTGTTTCAGTGTGCTACCACATTACTACGTGATCCAAAGCAGCAAAAACCCAGGATCCGTTCAACAAGTATGTGAAGAACGCGTAAATATGACCCTGATGAGGGCAAATCCCGGGACTAACCTAGACCTAACATGCGTTATCCTCAAAAATATTGATCGAAACCAGGCTTAATCGACTGCTTCAGTGTTGTACCACATTTCTACCTGATCCAAACCAGAAAAATACCCAGGATCTGTTCAACAAGTATGTGAACAACGCGAAAATATGACCCTGATGAGGGCAAATCCCAGACCTATACCAGACCTAACTTGCGTTTTCCTCTAAAATATTGATGGAAACCAGGTTTAATTGACTGTTTCAGTGTGGTACCACATTACTACGTGATCCAATCCAGAAAAAGCCCTGGATCTAGCCATCAAGTATGTGAAATATGCGAAAGTACGAGCCTGATGAGAGCAAATCCCAGACCTAACCATGACATAACATGCGTTATTCTCTAAAATATTGATCGAAACCAGGTTTAATCGACTGTTTCAGTGTGGTACCACATTACTATGTGATCCAAACCGGAAAAAAACCCAGGATCTGTACAACAAGTATGTGAAGAATGCGAAAGTATGAGCCTGACGAGGGCAAATCCCGGACCTATCCCAGACATAACTTGCGTTATCCTCTAAAATATTGGTCGAAACCAGGTTTAATCGACTATTTCAGTGTGGTACCACATTACTACGTGATCCAAACCAGAAAAATACCCAGGATCTGTTCAACAAGTATGTGGAGAACGCGGAAATATGACCCTGATGAGGGAAAACCCAGGGCCTAACCTAGACCTAACATGAGTTATCTTCAAAAATATTGACCGAAACCAGGTTTAATCGACTGTTTCAGTGTGGTACCACATTACTACCTGATCCAAACCAGAAAAATACCCAGGATCTGTTCAACAAGTATGTGAAGAACGCGAAAATATGACCCTGATGAGGGCAAATCCCAGACCTATACCAGACCTAACTTGCGTTGTCCTCTAAAATATTGATGGAAACCAGGTTTAATTGACTGTTTCAGTGTGGTACCACATTATTACGTGATCCAAATCAGAAAAAACCCAGGATCTGTTCATCAAGTATGTGAAAAACGCGAAACTATGAGCCTGATGAGGGCAAATCCCAGACCTATCCCAGACCCAACATGCGTTATCCTCTAAAACATTTATCAAGACCAGGTTTAATTGAATGTTTCAGTGTGGTACCACATTACTACGTGATCCAAGCCACAGGAAACCCAGGATCCGTTCAACAAGTATGTGAAGAATGCGAAAGTATGTGTCTGATGAGGGAAAATCCACAGGCCTAACCTAGACCTAACATGCGTTATCCTCTAAAATATTGATCGAAACAAGGTTTAATGGACTGTTTCAGTGTGCTACCACATTACTACGTGATCCAAAGCAGAAAAAACCCAGGATCCGTTCAAGAAGTATGTGAAGAATGCGAAAGTATGTGTCTGATGAGGGCAAATCCCAGGCCTAACCTAGACAGAACATGCGTTATCCTCTAAAATATTGATCGAAACCAGGTTTAATCGACTATTTCAGTGTGGTACCACATTACTACGTGATCCAAAACAGAAAAAATCCAGGATCTGTTCAACAAGTATGTGAAAAACGCGAAACTATGAGCCTGATGAGGGCAAATCCCAGACCTATCCCAGACCCAACATGCGTTATCCTCTAAAACATTTATCAAGACCAGGTTTAATTGAATGTTTCAGTGTGGTACCATATTACTACGTGATCCAAACCACAAGAAACCCAGAATCCGTTCAACAAGTATGTGACGAATGCGAAAGTATGTGTCTGATGAGGGCAAATCCCAGGCCTAACCTAGATCTAACATGCGTTATCCTCAAAAATATTGATCGAAACCAGGATTAATAGACTTTTTCAGTGTGGTACCACATCACTACGTGATCCAAACCAGAAAAATACCCAGGGTCCGTGCAACAAGTATGTGAAGAATGCGAAAGTATGTGTCTGATGAGGGCAAATCCCAGGACTAACCTAGACCTAACATGCGTTACCCTCTAAAATATTGATCGAAAACAGGTTTAATCGACTATTTCGGTGTGGTACCACATTACTGCGTGACCAAACGAGAAAAATACCCAGTATCTGTTCAACAAGTATGTGAAGAACGCGTAAATATGACCCTGATGAGGGCAAATCCCGGGACTAACCTAGACCTAACATGCGTTATCCTCAAAAATATTCATCGAAACCAGGCTTAATCGACTGCTTCAGTGTGGTACCACATTTCTACCTGATCCAAACCAGAAAAATACCCAGGATCTGTTCAACAAGTATGTGAACAACGCGAAAATATGACCCTGATGAGGGCAAATCCCAGACCTATACCAGACCTAACTTGCGTTGTCCTCTAAAATATTGATGGAAACCAGGTTTAATTGACTGTTTCAGTGTGGTACCACATTACTACGTGATCCAATCCAGAAAAAGCCCTGGATCTAGCCATCAAGTATGTGAAATATGCGAAAGTACGAGCCTGATGAGAGCAAATCCCAGACCTAACCATGACATAACATGCGTTATTCTCTAAAATATTGATCGAAACCAGGTTTAATCGACTGTTTCAGTGTGGTACCACATTACTATGTGATCCAAACCAGAAAAAAACCCAGGATCTGTACAACAAGTATGTGAAGAATGCGAAAGTATGAGCCTGACGAGGGCAAATCCCGGACCTATCCCAGACATAACTTGCGTTATCCTCTAAAATATTGGTCGAAAACAGGTTTAATCGACTATTTCAGTGTGGTACCACATTACTACGTGATCCAAACCAGAAAAATACCCAGGATCTGTTCAACAAGTATGTGAAGAACGCGGAAATATGACCCTGATGAGGGAAAACCCCGTGCCAAACCTAGACCTAACATGAGTTATCCTCAAAAATATTGACCGAAACCAGGTTTAATCGACTGTTTCAGTGTGGTACCACATTACTACGTGATCAAAACCACAAAAAACACAGGATCCGTTCAACAAGTATGTGACGAATGCGAAAGTATGTGTCTGATGAGGGCAAATCCCAGGCCTAACCTAGATCTAACATGCGTTATCCTCAAACATATTGATGGAAACCAGGTTTAATGGACATTTTCAGTGTGGTACCACATCACTACGTGATCCAAACCAGAAAAATACCCAGGATCCGTTCAACAAGTATGTGAAGAATGCGAAAGTATGTGTCTGATGAGGGAAAATCCCAGGCCTAACCTAGACCTAACATGCGTTATCCTCTAAAATATTGATCGAAACCAGGTTTAATGGACTGTTTCAGTGTGCTACCACATTACTAAGTGATCCAAACCAGAAAAATACCCAGGATCCGTTCAACAAGTATGTGAAGAATGCGATAGTATGTGACTGATGAGGGAAAATCCCAGGCCTAACCTAGACCTAACATGCGTTATCTTCTAAAATATTGATCGAAACCAGGTTTAATGGACTGTTTCAGTGTGCTACCACATTACTACGTGATCCAAACCAGAAAAAACCCAGGATCCGTTCAACAAGTATGTGAAGAATGCGAAAGTATGTGTCTGATGAGGGCAAATCCCAGGCCTAACCTAGACAGAACATGCGTTATCCTCTAAAATATTGATCGAAACCAGGTTTAATGGACTGTTTCAGTGTGCTACCACATTACTACGTGATCCAAACCAGAAAAAACCCAGGATCCGTTCAACAAGTATGTGAAGAATGCGAAAGTATGTGTCTGATGAGGGCAAATCCCAGGCCTAACCTAGACCTAACATGCGCTACCCTCAAAGATACTGGTCGAAACCAGTTTTAATCGACTGTTTCAGTGTGGTATCACATTACTATGTGATCCAAACCAGAAAAAAACCCAGGATCTGTACAACAAGTATGTGAAGAATGCGAAAGTATGAGCCTGACGAGGGCAAATCCCGGACCTATCCCAGACATAACTTGCGTTATCCTCTAAAATATTGGTCGAAACCAGGTTTAATCGACTATTTCAGTGTGGTACCACATTACTACGTGATCCAAACCAGAAAAATACCCAGGATCTGTTCAACAAGTATGTGAAGAACGCGGAAATATGACCCTGATGAGGGAAAACCCCGGGCCTAACCTAGACCTAACATGAGTTATCCTCAAAAATATTGACCGAAACCAGGTTTAATCGACTGTTTCAGTGTGGTACCACATTAATACCTGATCCAAACCAGAAAAATACCCAGGATCTGTACAAGAAGGTTGTGAAGAATGCGAAAGTATGTGTCTGATGAGGGCAAATCCCAGGCCTAACCTAGACCAAACATGCGTTATCCTCTAAAATATTGATCGAAACCAGGTTTAATGAACTGTTTCAGTGTGCTACCACATTACTGCGTGATCCAAACCAGAAACAACCCGGGATCCGTTCAACAAGTATGTGAAGAATGCGAAAGTATGTGTCTGATGAGGGCAAATCCCAGGCCTAACCTAGATCTAACATGCGTTATCCTCAAACATATTGATGGAAACCAGGTTTAATGGACATTTTCAGTGTGGTACCACATCACTACGTGATCCAAACCAGAAAAATACCCAGGATCCGTTAAACAAGTATGTGAAGAATGCGGAAGTATGTGTCTGATGAGGGAAAATCCCAGGCCTAACCTAGACCTAACATGCGTTATCCTCTAAAATATTGATCGAAACCAGGTTTAATGGACTGTTTCAGTGTGCTACCACATTACTACGTGATCCAAACCAGAAAAAACCCAGGATCCGTTCAACAAGTATGTGAAGAATGCGAAAGTATGTGTCTGATGAGGGCAAATCCCAGGCCTAACCTAGACCTAACATGCGCTACCCTCAAAAATACTGGTCGAAACCAGTTTTAATCGACTGTTTCAGTGTGGTATCACATTACTATGTGATCCAAACCTGAAAAAAACCCAGGATCTGTACAACAAGTATGTGAAGAATGCGAAAGTATGAGCCTGACGAGGGCAAATCCCGGACCTATGCCAGACATAACTTTTTTTTTTTTTTTTTTTTTTTTTTTTTTTGTCGTGGGGAAAATCTTCGAAAGACTCCCTCCCACCTCCTTGGGGAGAGGTGGGAGGGGTGTGTGGGATTCCCCGCGCCCGTACAACGACAGGCGCGGGACCTACCCACTAAAAACCCCACGGTGACCCTTCGGCACGCTTTGGGAGGATACCGGGAATCGCTCGAAGCATTCTTCCGGTATCCTCCCCGTGCCCGCGCTTTCGCGCCCATCCCCCAGGGGGACAATCGGTCCCCCCAGTAGACACACTGCCTCATAGCGGCGGGACGGGGCCACTCCATCCCGCCGCTATCCGTCCCGGGGCCGCGTTTAGTGGCGGCTGCGAGCCCCAACTCGCAACCGCCCGCGACCCCGTTTCCACCCCTCGGCGGCCGGGCGTTCATGGCCGCACCAGACCGCCGAGGGTGCCTCCCCTTGCGTCGGACCGGTAGGGGGAGGCACTCCTACCCCCAACCGGTCCGACCCGGCGCCGCCTGGCGGGAGGAGGGTCCCCTCAGGACCCCCCTCCCAGCCTAGGTCATCCGCCACGCCGTGGCGGCCGCCCGCGACGCCTCGCGACCGGGCGACGACCTCGGGCCACCGCACGAGCGCGAGCTTCAGCGCGCCGCTGAAGCTCGCGTTCCCTCCCCGCGGCCTCCTTCTGCAGCATTACGTTCTCGCAGAAGGAGGCCACGGCCCTCCACTTCTCCTCGCTGCCGAGCATGGCGCGCACCACGCCCGGCAGCGAGACATCCCGCCCGACGACGCCGACCAGGACACGGCGCTCCCCCTCCCACGCGGGGCATACCTCCAGGGTATGATCCGCCGTGTCCTGCTCAGCGTCGCAGTGGCAGCAACGCGCCGTCGGCTCCTTCCCTATCCGGCACAGGTATCTTCCGAAGCTGCCATGGCCGGAAAATACCTGTGCCATCCGGTAGGTGAGGCCGCCATGGCCTCTGTCCAGCCACTCCTTCAGGAGTGGCCGAACCGCCCCGACATTCCGGTGCCCCGCGGTTGGCAGAGCCAGCCGCTCCTGCCACGCGAGCAACACGGACTGCCGGGCCTGGCGCTTCAAATCGCCCCAAGCAGGTTCCTGCCCGCCCGGGACCGCCCCCACCCCCGCGCGACGGTCGACGCGGTGCCGGTACATCACCGCGTGCGACCGCGCGAGCAGGTCCATGGGCGGCATCCCCGCTAGAACCGTCGCCGCCTCATGTGACATGGTCCGATACCCGCGGACGACCCTGAGCGCCATGCGCCTCTGCACCCGACGCAGCATAGTCATGCTGCGCCGGGAGGCAGCCAGGTCGTCCGCCCAGACGGGGGCCCCGTATAGGGCCACCGACTGGACCATTGCCACATAGAGGCGACGAACTCGGCCCGCCGGGCCCCCCAGGTTGGGCAGGATCCGGCCCAGAGCCGCAACCATCCTTTCCAACCGGGGGACCAGGCAGCGGAAATGCTCCACGAAACGCCAGTGGCTATCGAGGATCAGCCCCAGATACCTGATCTGGGGCTTCACCTCGATGTCAGCCCCACCCACCCGGATCAGAGGGGGTGGCGGATCCTGCCGAGGTGAATGAAACGCAATCACCTCGGTCTTATGGACCGCCACCGTCATCCCCATTCCCCTGATCCGGTCGACGACGCGTTGCGACCCCTCCTCCGCGCGACGCATGGCCCTCCCCCAGTGCGCCCCGACGGCCAGCACCAGTGTGTCATCCGCATAACACACCGTGCTGACGCCGTCGGGGAGGCCGGCCCGCAACACCGAGTCGTACGCGATGTTCCACAGGAGTGGCCCGAGGTCCGACCCCTGCGGAACACCGCAGTACACCTCCCTCCGCATATCACCATCCCGGCCCGGATACTCGATCCACCTGCCGCGGAGATAATCCCCGACGACCGCCCTGAGACAAGGGGGGACTCGATGATATTCGAGTCCCCTCCTTATCCCTTCCCAGGGGAGGGTGTTAAAGGCATTGGCAATATCCAAGGATATTGCCAATGCCACCCCTCCCCGGGAGACGGCCGCCTCCGAGAGGGCCCTCACACGACCTATCGCGTCGATAGTCGATCGGCCCCCCCGGAAACCGAACTGGCAGTCGGCCAGACCGGGATCACCCCGCGACAGGTGCTCGACGAGGCGGGCAGCAATCACACGCTCGAAGAGCTTGCCCACCTCGTCGAGGAGACAAATGGGCCGGTATGCGGAGGGAGACTCCGCGGGCCGACCCTCCTTCCGGAGGAGGACCATCCTCGCCACCTTCCAACTGGGGGGGAATCGCCCGTCCCTCAGGCAGCGGTCGAACAACCGCCTGAGGTCGGCCCCAAGGACGCCCTGGGTCAAGACCCAAACCCGGCCGGGCACCCCATCCGGACCCGGGGCCGTGTTACGAACCCCGAGCCGTCTGATGGCCGCTGCCAGCTCCTCCTGCGTGAACCCCAGCTCGGCCGTCCACTCCACTGGGACAGCCGCCGCCGCCGGAGGACGCGGTCCCCTCTCCCCAATTGGGAAGAGTGTATTGACCACGTCCTCCAGCAGCCGGGGGTCAAGACCCTCGGTGACGGGGGGCGCCCACGGGCGGAGCTTATTCAGCACCACCTTATATGGGCGCCCCCATGGATCGTCATCAAGGGTCTGGAGGAGCTCCTTCCATGCCTGGGTCTTGGCCCGTTTGATGGCAACCTGCAGAGCAACCCGCGCCACGCGGTATGCTCCATACAGGTCATCAGCTGCCCTCGCTCGCGCCACGCCGTCGCCTGTACGTTGACGACGGCGCGCGCGGGTGTACTGGCGTCGGGCGCGGACAGTCGCGACTCGCAACTCCGCGATCGCGTCCGACCACCAGTACACCGCCCGGCGAGGAGAAGCCCGCCCGACCCGAGGCATCGCCGCGTCGCAAATACCCGCGACCAATGCTCCGAGCCGGGCGACCTCCTCCTCTATGCTCGGCAACTCGGCCGCTCCCTGCGGCCAAGTTGCAGCGAGGGCAGCTGCCATCAGGGCGTCCTTGTTCAGGCGCCGAAGCGCCCAGCGGCGTGGTGGGGTGCCACGCAGGCGGCCGTGTCGGGATGCACTCGCGGCGGCAGAGACCTCCATCCGGATGTACCGGTGATCGGAGAGTGTCTCTGCCCCCGCGACCACGTGCCAACCCGACACCATGCGCACGGCGTTGGGGGTCGCGAATCCAACATCCACGATGGACCCCCCATATCGCCGCACGCATGTGTGCTCCGACCCCCGGTTCAATACCCGGAGGTCGAGCCCCGCCGCCCAATCGCCCAGGATCCCGCCGCGAACGGAGGTCCTGGGGGATCCCCAAGCCACCGACTTGGCATTAAAATCCCCCAGGACCAGCACCGGCCGGGCCGCGTAGCGCTGCACGCATGCCGCGACCTCGGCCAAGTACAGCTCGAACGCAGCGTGACCGCTACGGGGCGAAATGTAGCACCCCACCACAGCGACTCCCCCCCAGTCCACGGCGACGAATCCCCGACCGCGCTCCAACAAGGAGAACGGTGGGGACCCGTCGCCCCCTCCCCATACCGTCGCCACCAAGCCGTCCGCGTCGCCCACCCAATGAGGGTGATCAGGGACGCGGTACGGCTCGGCGGCGACCGCCAGGCCAACCCCCCACTCCGCGAGGACTTGGGACATCAAGTCCTGTGCCGCGCGGCAGTGGTTGAGGTTGGCCTGGAGGAGGAGGCGGGGCGGCATTAATTAATGGCCGCGCCAGCCTCCTCCCGGCCGTCCGTCCCCGTAGCACCGTCCACCTCCATGGAGGACGATGCCACCGCCCTCGGCAGCGGAGCCGGTGCAGCCCGCCTCTTCCTCTCCTTCCGGGAGGGGGGGGAGCACTTCTTGCTCCCCACCCTGTGATCGGCTGGCCTCCCCATGTCCGCACACAGCGGGCAGTGGGGGGCCGCCGAGCACTGGCTCGCACGGTGCTCTTTGGCACCGCAGCGGTAACACTGACCGCTGCGGTCCACCGGCGAGGTGCACCACTGCCTCACGTGCCCCAATTCGAGGCAGCGGTGACACTGGAGCGGGCGCGGCGCGAGGATTTCCACTCGCGCCGAAACCCACCCCACCAACACCCTCCCGGATTCCGCCACCTTACGGGCGGCGGAGAGGGGGCACCGGGCCCACACCGACCCGAGGCCGGAGGGCGACCTGCGGATCTCTCCGATCCGCAGGTCCTCCACAGGACAGTCCCCCGCCCTCGCAAGGGCACGGGACACATCCTGTGCGCTGACCGAGTCGTCCAGCCCACAAACGCGCATCTCCGTGCGCTTCGTGGGCCGGGCGACCCGGACACCTCGCTCGCCCAGCTGCTCCCGGAGCCTCTGGGCGAGACGATCCGCCTTCGCGCCGCTCTCTGCACCGGGGATCTCCAACAAGAGACCCCCGGTCACGGCCCTCTTCGCCCTCACTGAGGCGATGCCCAGCTCTTCCAGGGAGATATTCTCCCTGGCGAGCCGCATCGCCTCCGCGAGGGTCAGGTCGCCCCCCTGCGCAACGGTCAGTGTCACCGCTGCCGTTTTTGGGGGACGACCTGGTCGTGCCTTCCCGACCTTCGCGGCCTTTACCTTGGCCGCCGGCGGCGGAGGCGGAGGCTGCGGTTGCGAGGCCTTCCTCGCCGCCCGCTTCGCCTTCCGCCCCACCACCTCACTCCACGCCACCCCCCCTTGGGAGGGTGCCGTGGAGGACGCGTCCACCGCGACCACAGGTACACCACCCCCCTTGGGGGTCGCAACCCGGGGCCCTGGTGCCGCAACGCTGGGCGGAGCCTTCACTCCGCCCTTCTTTGCCTTCCCCGACTGTACCGGAACAGGTCGGGGAGGCACCGCCTTCCTGCTGACCGCTCTTCCGGCGAGGAGCTCCTCCCGGAAGGCGGCCAGCTTGCCATCAATCATGTCCCCAATCCTCCTCAGAAGATCGTCTTCTGAGGAGAACGGGGACTTCTTCACGGGCGGAGTGCGGGTGGAGGGGCCCGCGGTGCCCCGCACCACTGCCGCCGCACTCCGCTTATTTACCTCCGCTGAGGGACGCGGCGGTGGAGGAGGAGGGAGGATGGGAGGGAGGGCCGCGCTGTTCCACAGCGCCTCTGCCCTCCTCCTCCCCTGTCGCTCCTCCTCCAACAGGAGCTGCAGACGGGCGTTCCGCCCTCTGAGTTCCCGCGCCGCCTCCCTCATCTCTTCCGCCGCGGCCTTCAGGGCCTCCGCGCCACCGCTTTTCTGCCCCTTAAAGGCGCAGGCAGCGGCGACTTTCTCCACCCGCCTCAGGGACGAGGAGATCCTCTCCGATATCTCCTCGGTCACCTCGTCCCTGAGGCAACTCAGCCTCACCGACGGGCTCATCGCCCCGCCCACCTCGACGACGGCCTGCCCCGCCCTCTTCCTCTTAGAGCCTATGAGGCTCCTGGTGGAGGAGAAGGACGAGACTGACGCAGTCTCGTCGTCCTCCTCCACCTTCCACGAAGCCGGGCCAGGCGCTGGAGGCGGCGCGAGCGCCGTCACTCCAGTCCCAACACCGCCTTCGTCCTCCCCCTCTGACTTACCCCGTCCCATCTCCGTTTTAATATTGAACTCCATAATATTCCCACGAGCAGGTCGGAAGAAAAGGTCCGCCCGGGCAGAGCCGCCTTACCCGGGTAAGCCTATATACTCCGGGGGTTCGGCAGGTTCCCCGGAGGTGGTCGCTTGGGATTGGGCCTTCTCCCCCAACCATGCATCCCATCGCCGCGCACCATAGCTTAGGATTGGAGGGCGATTTTATAGAGTCGCCATGCTCGTGGCCCAGGCGGTTAAGCCAAGACCCCCGTTCCTCCTGCCGTCACGTACCATTCACAAAACCAATAGGGAATTGTGAATGGGTCGTTGTGACGACCAACAGGAGGCTTACGGTGTGTGTATGACTCGGGTACCCCGGGTTCGTTAAGCCCGTACTGCAGCTGAAAGGCTGGCAGCCCCTGAGGGATGCCAGACATAACTTGCGTTATCCTCTAAAATATTGGTCGAAACCAGGTTTAATCGTCTATTTCAGTGTGGTACCACATTACTACGTGATCCAAACCAGAAAAATACCCAGGATCTGTTCAACAAGTATGTGAAGAACGCGGAAATATGACCCTGATGAGGGAAAACCCCGGGCCAAACCTAGACCTAACATGAGTTATCCTCAAAAATATTGACCGAAACCAGGTTTAATCGACTGTTTCAGTGTGGTACCACATTACTACCTGATCCAAACCAGAAAAATACCCAGGATCTGTTCAACAAGTATGTGAAGAACGCGAAATTATGACCCTGATGAGGGCAAATCCCAGACCTATACCAGACCTAACTTGCGTTGTACTCTAAAATATTGATGGAAACCAGGTTTAATTGACTGTTTCAGTGTGGTACCACATTGCTACGTGATGCAATCCAGAAAAAAACACAGGATCCGTTCAACAAGTATGTGAAGAATGCGAAAGTATGTGTCTGATGAGGGCAAATCCCAGGCCTAACCTAGATCTAACATGCGTTATCCTCAAACATATTGATGGAAACCAGGTTTAATGGACATTTTCAGTGTGGTACCACATCACTACGTGATCCAAACCAGAAAAATACCCAGGATCCGTTCAACAAGTATGTGAAGAATGCGAAAGTATGTGTCTGATTCCCTCAGGGGCTGCCAGCCTTTCAGCTGCAGTACGGGCTTAACGAACCCGGGGTACCCGAGTCATACACACACCGTAAGCCTCCTGTTGGTCGTCACAACGACCCATTCACAATTCCCTATTGGTTTTGTGAATGGTACGTGACGGCAGGAGGAACGGGGGTCTTGGCTTAACCGCCTGGGCCACGAGTATGGCGACTCTATAAAATCGCCCTCCAATCCTAAGCTATGGTGCGCGGCGATGGGATGCATGGTTGGGGGAGAAGGCCCAATCCCAAGCGACCACCTCCGGGGAACCTGCCGAACCCCCGGAGTATATAGGCTTACCCGGGTAAGGCGGCTCTGCCCGGGCGGACCTTTTCTTCCGACCTGCTCGTGGGAATATTATGGAGTTCAATATTAAAACGGGGATGGGACGGGGTAAGTCAGAGGGGGAGGACGAAGGCGGTGTTGGGACTGGAGTGACGGCGCTCGCGCCGCCTCCAGCGTCTGGCCCGGCTTCGTGGAAGGTGGAGGAGGACGACGAGACAGCGTCAGTCTCGTCCTTCTCCTCCACCAGGAGCCTCATAGGCTCTAAGAGGAAGAGGGCGGGGCAGGCCGTCGTCGAGGTGGGCGGGGCGATGAGCCCGTCGGTGAGGCTGAGTTGCCTCAGGGACGAGGTGACCGAGGAGATATCGGAGAGGATCTCCTCGTCCCTGAGGCGGGTGGAGAAAGTCGCCGCTGCCTGCGCCTTTAAGGGGCAGAAAAGCGGTGGCGCGGCGGCCCTGAAGGCCGCGGCGGAGGAAATGAGGGAGGCGGCGCGGGAGCTCGGAGGGCGGAACGCCCGTCTGCAGCTCCTGTTGGAGGAGGAGCGACAGGGGAGGAGGAGGGCAGAGGCGCTGTGGAACAGCGCGGCCCTCCCTCCCATCCTCCCTCCTCCTCCACCGCCGCGTCCCTCGGCGGAGGTAAATAAGCGGAGTGCGGCGGCAGTGGTGCGGGGCACCGCGGGCCCCTCCACCCGCACTCCGCCCGTGAAGAAGTCCCCGTCCTCCTCAGAAGACGATCTTCTGAGGAGGATTGGGGACATGATTGATGGCAAGCTGGCCGCCTTCCGGGAGGAGCTCCTCGCCGGAAGAGCGGTCAGCAGGAATGCGGTGCCTCCCCGACCTGTTCCGGTACAGTCGGGGAAGGCAAAGAAGGGCGGAGTGAAGGCTCCGCCCAGCGTTGCGGCACCAGGGCCCCGGGTCGCGACCCCCAAGGGGGGTGGTGTACCCGTGGTCGCGGTGGTCGCGTCCTCCACGGCACCCTCCCAAGGGGGGGTGGCGTGGAGTGAGGTGGTGGGGCGGAAGGCGAAGCGGGCGGCGAGGAAGGCCTCGCAACCGCAGCCCCCGCCTCCGCCGCCGGCGGCCAAGGTAAAGGCCGCGAAGGTCGGGAAGGCACGACCAGGTCGTCCCCCAAAAACGGCAGCGGTGACGCTGACCGTTGCGCAGGGGGGCGACCTGACCCTCGCGGAGGCGATGCGGCTCGCCAGGGAGAATATCTCCCTGGAAGAGCTGGGCATCGCCTCCGTGAGGGCGAAGAGGGCCGTGACCGGGGGTCTCTTGCTGGAGATCCCCGGTGCAGAAGGCGGCGCGAAGGCGGATCGTCTCGCCCAGAGGCTTCGGGAGCAGCTGGGCGAGCGAGGTGTCCGGGTCGCCCGGCCCACGAAGCGCACGGAGATGCGCGTTTGTGGGCTGGACGACTCGGTCAGCGCACAGGATGTGTCCCGTGCCCTTGCGAGGGCGGGGGACTGTCCTGTGGAGGACCTGCGGATCGGAGAGATCCGCAGGTCGCCCTCCGGCCTCGGGTCGGTGTGGGCCCGGTGCCCCCTCTCCGCCGCCCGTAAGGTGGCGGAATCCGGGAGGGTGTTGGTGGGGTGGGTTTCGGCGCGAGTGGAAATCCTCGCGCCGCGCCCGCTCCAGTGTCACCGCTGCCTCGAATTGGGGCACGTGAGGCAGTGGTGCACCTCGCCGGTGGACCGCAGCGGTCAGTGTTACCGCTGCGGTGCCAAAGAGCACCGTGCGAGCCAGTGCTCGGCGGCCCCCCACTGCCCGCTGTGTGCGGACATGGGGAGGCCAGCCGATCACAGGGTGGGGAGCAAGAAGTGCTCCCCCCCCCCTCCCGGAAGGAGAGGAAGAGGCGGGCTGCACCGGCTCCGGTGCCGAGGGCGGTGGCATCGTCCTCCATGGAGGTGGACGGTGCTACGGGGACGGACGGCCGGGAGGAGGCTGGCGCGGCCATTAATTAATGCCGCCCCGCCTCCTCCTCCAGGCCAACCTCAACCACTGCCGCGCGGCACAGGACTTGATGTCCCAAGTCCTCGCGGAGTGGGGGGTTGGTCTGGCGGTCGCCGCCGAGCCGTACCGCGTCCCTGATCACCCTCATTGGGTGGGCGACGCGGACGGCTTGGTGGCGACGGTATGGGGAGGGGGCGACGGGTCCCCACCGTTCTCCTTGTTGGAGCGCGGTCGGGGATTCGTCGCCGTGGACTGGGGGGGAGTCGCTGTGGTGGGGTGCTACATTTCGCCCCGTAGCGGTCACGCTGCGTTCGAGCTGTACTTGGCCGAGGTCGCGGCATGCGTGCAGCGCTACGCGGCCCGGCCGGTGCTGGTCCTGGGGGATTTTAATGCCAAGTCGGTGGCTTGGGGATCCCCCAGGACCTCCGTTCGCGGCGGGATCCTGGGCGATTGGGCGGCGGGGCTCGACCTCCGGGTATTGAACCGGGGGTCGGAGCACACATGCGTGCGGCGATATGGGGGGTCCATCGTGGATGTTGGATTCGCGACCCCCAACGCCGTGCGCATGGTGTCGGGTTGGCACGTGGTCGCGGGGGCAGACACTCTCCGATCACCGGTACATCCGGATGGAGGTCTCTGCCGCCGCGAGTGCATCCCGACACGGCCGCCTGCGTGGCACCCCACCACGCCGCTGGGCGCTTCGGCGCCTGGACAAGGACGCTCTGATGGCAGCTGCCCTCGCTGCAACTTGGCGGCAGGGAGCGGCCGAGTTGCCGAGCATAGAGGAGGAGGTCGCCCGGCTCGGAGCATTGGTCGCGGGTATTTGCGACGCGGCGATGCCTCGGGTCGGGCGGGCTTCTCCTCGCCGGGCGGTGTACTGGTGGTCGGACGCGATCGCGGAGTTGCGAGTCGCGACTGTCCGCGCCCGACGCCAGTACACCCGCGCGCGCCGTCGTCAACGTACAGGCGACGGCGTGGCGCGAGCGAGGGCAGCTGATGACCTGTATGGAGCATACCGCGTGGCGCGGGTTGCTCTGCAGGTCGCCATCAAACGGGCCAAGACCCAGGCATGGAAGGAGCTCCTCCAGACCCTTGATGACGATCCATGGGGGCGCCCATATAAGGTGGTGCTGAATAAGCTCCGCCCGTGGGCGCCCCCCGTCACCGAGGGTCTTGACCCCCGGCTGCTGGAGGACGTGGTCAATACACTCTTCCCAATTGGGGAGGGGGGACCGCGTCCTCCGGCGGCGGCGGCTGTCCCAGTGGAGTGGACGGCCGAGCTGGGGGTCACGCAGGAGGAGCTGGCAGCGGCCATCAGACGGCTCGGGGTTCGTAACACGGCCCCAGGTCCGGATGGTGTGCCTGGCCGGGTTTGGGTCTTGACCCAGGGCGTCCTTGGGGCCGACCTCAGGCGGTTGTTCGACCGCTGCCTGAGGGACGGGCGATTCCCCCCCAGTTGGAAGGTGGCGAGGATGGTCCTCCTCCGGAAGGAGGGTCGGCCCGCGGAGTCTCCCTCCGCATACCGGCCCATTTGTCTCCTCGACGAGGTGGGCAAGCTCTTCGAGCGGGTGATTGCTGCCCGCCTCGTCGAGCACCTGTCGCGGGGTGATCCCGGTCTGGCCGACTGCCAGTTCGGTTTCCGGGGGGGCCGATCGACTATCGACGCGATAGGTCGTGTGAGGGCCCTCTCGGGGGCGGCCGTCTCCCGGGGAGGGGTGGCATTGGCAATATCCTTGGATATTGCCAATGCCTTTAACACCCTCCCCTGGGAAGAGATAAGGAGGGGACTCGAATATCATCGGGTCCCCCCCTGTCTCAGGGCGGTCGTCGGGGATTATCTCCGCGGCAGGTGGATCGAGTATCCGGGCCGGGATGGTGATATGCGGAGGGAGGTGTACTGCGGTGTTCCGCAGGGATCGGTCCTCGGGCCACTCCTGTGGAACATCGCGTACGACTCGGTGTTGCGGGCCGGCCTCCCCGACGGCGTCAGCACGGTGTGTTATGCGGATGACACACTGGTGCTGGCCGTCGGGGCGCACTGGGGGAGGGCCATGCGTCGCGCGGAGGAGGGGTCGCAACGCGTCGTCGACCGGATCAGGGGGATGGGGATGACGGTGGCGGTCCATAAGACCGAGGTGATTGCGTTTCATTCACCTCGGCAGGATCCGCCACCCCCTCTGATCCGGGTGGGTGGGGCTGACATCGAGGTGAAGCCCCGGATCAGGTATCTAGGGCTGATCCTCGATAGCCACTGGCGTTTCGAGGAGCATTTCCGCTGCCTGGTCCCCCGGTTGGAAAGGATGGTTGCGGCTCTGGGCCGGATCCTGCCCAACCTGGGGGGCCCGGCGGGCCGAGTTCGTCGCCTCTATGTGGCAATGGTCCAGTCGGTGGCCCTATACGGGGCCCCCGTCTGGGCGGACGACCTGGCTGCCTCCCGGCGCAGCATGACTATGCTGCGTCGGGTGCAGAGGCGCATGGCGCTCAGGGTCGTCCGCGGGTATCGGACCATGTCACATGAGGCGGCGACGGTTCTAGCGGGGATGCCGCCCATGGACCTGCTCGCGCGGTCGCACGCGGTGATGTACCGGCACCGCGTCGACCGTCGCGCGGGGGGTGGGGGCGGTCCCGGGCGGGCAGGAACCTGCTTGGGGCGATTTGAAGCGCCAGGCCCGGCAGTCCGTGTTGCTCGCGTGGCAGGAGCGGCTGGCTCTGCCAACCGCGGGGCACCGGACTGTCGGGGCGGTTCGGCCACTCCTGAAGGAGTGGCTGGACAGAGGCCATGGCAGCCTCACCTACCGGATGGCACAGGTATTTTCCGGGCATGGCAGCTTCGGAAGATACCTGTGCCGGATAGGGAAGGAGCCGACGGCGCGTTGCTGCCACTGCGACGCTGAGCAGGACACGGCGGATCATACCCTGGAGGTATGCCCCGCGTGGGAGGGGGAGCGCCGTGTCCTGGTCGGCGTCGTCGGGCGGGATGTCTCGCTGCCGGGCGTGGTGCGCGCCATGCTCGGCAGCGAGGAGAAGTGGAGGGCCGTGGCCTCCTTCTGCGAGAACGTAATGTTGCAGAAGGAGGCCGCGGGGAGGGAGCGCGAGCTTCAGCGGCGCGCTGAAGCTCGCGCTCGTGCGGTGGCCCGAGGTCGTCGCCCGGTCGCGAGGCGTCGCGGGCGGCCGCCTCGGCGTGGCGGATGACCTAGGCTGGGAGGGGGGTCCTGAGGGGACCCTCCTCCCGCCAGGCGGCGCCGGGTCGGACCGGTTGGGGGTAGAAGTGCCTCCCCCTACCGGTCCGACGCAAGGGGAGGCACCCTCGGCGGTCTGGTGCGGCCATGAACGCCCGGCCGCCGAGGGGTGGAAACGGGGTCGCGGGCGGTTGCGAGTTGGGGCTCGCAGCCGCCACTAAACGCGGCCCCGGGACGGATAGCGGCGGGATGGAGTGGCCCCGTCCCGCCGCTATGAGGCAGTGTGTCTACTGGGGGGACCGATTGTCCCCCCGGGGGATGGGCGCGAAAGCGCGGGCACGGGGAGGATACCGGAAGAATGCTTCGAGCGATTCCCGGTATCCTCCCAAAGCGTGCCGAAGGGTCACCGTGGGGTTTTTAGTGGGTAGGTCCCGCGCCTGTCGTTGTACGGGCGCGGGGAATCCCACACACCCCTCCCACCTCTCCCCAAGGAGGTGGGAGGGAGTCTTTCGAAGATTTTCCCCACGACAAAAAAAAAAAAAAAAAAAAAAAAAAAGTATGTGTCTGATGAGGGAAAATCCCAGGCCTAACCTAGACCTAACATGCGTTATCCTCTAAAATATTGATCGAAACCAGGTTTAATGAACTGTTTCAGTGTGCTACCACATTACTGCGTGATCCAGACCAGAAAAAACCCGGGATCCGTTCAACAAGTATGTGAAGAATGCGAAAGTATGTGTCTGATGAGGGAAAATCCCAGGCCTAACCTAGACCTAACATGCGTTATCCTCTAAAATATTGATCGAAACCAGGTTTAATGGACTGTTTCAGTGTGCTACCACATTACTACGTGATCCAAACCAGAAAAAACCCAGGATCCGTTTAACAAGTATGCGAAGAATGCGAAAGTATGTGTCTGATGAGGGCAAATCCCAGGCCTAACCTAGACAGAACATGCGCTATCCTCTAAAATATTGATCGAAACCAGGTTTAATGGACTGTTTCAGTGTGCTACCACATTACTACATGATCCAAACCAGAAAAAACCCAGGATCCGTTCAACAAGTATGTGAAGAATGCGAAAGTATGTGTCTGATGAGGGCAAATCCCAGGCAAAACCTAGACCTAACATGCGCTACCCTCAAAAATACTGGTCGAAACCAGTTTTAATCGACTGTTTCAGTGTGGTATCACATTACTATGTGATCCAAACCAGAAAAAAACCCAGGATCTGTACAACAAGTATGTGAAGAATGCGAAACTATGAGCCTGACGAGGGCAAATCCCGGACCTATCCCAGACATAACTTGCGTTATCCTCTAAAATATTGGTCGAAACCAGGTTTAATCGTCTATTTCAGTGTGGTACCACATTACTACGTGATCCAAACCAGAAAAATACCCAGGATCTGTTCAACAAGTATGTGAAGAACGCGGAAATATGTGTCTGATGAGGGAAAATCCCAGGCCTAACCTAGACCTAACATGCGTTATCCTCTAAAATATTGATCGAAACCAGGTTTAATGGACTGTTTCAGTGTGCTACCACATTACTACGTGATCCAAACCAGAAAAAACCCAGGATCCGTTTAACAAGTATGTGAAGAATGCGAAAGTATGTGTCTGATGAGGGAAAATCCCAGGCCTAACCTAGACCTAACATGCGTTATCCTCTAAAATATTGATCGAAACCAGGTTTAATGGACTGTTTCAGTGTGCTACCACATTACTACGTGATCCAAACCAGAAAAAACCCAGGATCCGTTTAACAAGTATGCGAAGAATGCGAAAGTATGTGTCTGATGAGGGCAAATCCCAGGCCTAACCTAGACAGAACATGCGTTATCCTCTAAAATATTGATCGAAACCAGGTTTAATGGACTGTTTCAGTGTGCTACCACATTACTACATGATCCAAACCAGAAAAAACCCAGGATCCGTTCAACAAGTATGTGAAGAATGCGAAAGTATGTGTCTGATGAGGGCAAATCCCAGGCATAACCTAGACCTAACATGCGCTACCCTCAAAAATACTGGTCGAAACCAGTTTTAATCGACTGTTTCAGTGTGGTATCACATTACTATGTGATCCAAACCAGAAAAAAACCCAGGATCTGTACAACAAGTATGTGAAGAATGCGAAACTATGAGCCTGACGAGGGCAAATCCCGGACCTATCCCAGACATAACTTGCGTTATCCTCTAAAATATTGGTCGAAACCAGGTTTAATCGTCTATTTCAGTGTGGTACCACATTACTACGTGATCCAAACCAGAAAAATACCCAGGATCTGTTCAACAAGTATGTGAAGAACGCGGAAATATGTGTCTGATGAGGGAAAATCCCAGGCCTAACCTAGACCTAACATGCGTTATCCTCTAAAATATTGATCGAAACCAGGTTTAATGGACTGTTTCAGTGTGCTACCACATTACTACGTGATCCAAACCAGAAAAAACCCAGGATCCGTTTAACAAGTATGTGAAGAATGCGAAAGTATGTGTCTGATGAGGGCAAATCCCAGGCCTAACCTAGACAGAACATGCGTTATCCTCTAAAATATTGATCGAAACCAGGTTTAATGGACTGTTTCAGTGTGCTACCACATTACTACATGATCCAAACCAGAAAAAACCCAGGATCCGTTCAACAAGTATGTGAAGAATGCGAAAGTATGTGTCTGATAAGGGCAAATCCCAAGCATAACCTAGACCTAACATGCGCTACCCTCAAAAATACTGGTCGAAACCAGTTTTAATCGACTGTTTCAGTGTGGTATCACATTACTATGTGATCCAAACCAGAAAAAAACCCAGGATCTGTACAACAAGTATGTGAAGAATGCGAAACTATGAGCCTGACGAGGGCAAATCCCGGACCTATCCCAGACATAACTTGCGTTATCCTCTAAAATATTGGTCGAAACCAGGTTTAATCGTCTATTTCAGTGTGGTACCACATTACTACGTGATCCAAACCAGAAAAATACCCAGGATCTGTTCAACAAGTATGTGAAGAACGCGGAAATATGACCCTGATGAGGGAAAACCCCGGGCCAAACCTAGACCTAACATGAGTTATCCTCAAAAATATTGATCGAAACCAGGTTTAATGGACTGTTTCAGTGTGCTCCCACATTACTACGTGATCCAAACCAGAAAAAACCCAGGATCCGTTCAACAAGTATGTGAAGAATGCGAAAGTATGTGTCTGATGGGGGCAAATTCCAGGCCTAACCTAGACCTACCATGCGCTACCCTCAAAAATACTGGTCGAAGCCAGTTTTAATCGACTGTTTCAGTGTGGTATCACATTACTATGTGATCCAAACCATAAAAGTACCCAGGATCCGTTCAACAAGTATGTGAAGAATGCGAAAGTATGTGTCTGATGAGGGAAAATCCCAGGCCTAACCTAGACCTAACATGCGTTTTCCTCTAAAATATTGATCGAAACCAGGTTTAATGGACTGTTTCAGTGTGCTACCACATTACTACGTGAACCAAACCAGAAAAAACCCAGGATCCGTTCAACAAGTATGTGAAGAATGCGAAAGTATGTGTCTGATGAGGGCAAATCCCAGGCCTAACCTAGACAGAACGTGCGTTATCCTCTAAAATATTGATCGAAACCAGGTTTAATGGACTGTTTCAGTGTGCTACCACATTACTACGTGATCCAAACCAGAAAAAACCCAGGATCCGTCCAACAAGTATGTGAAGAATGCGAAAGTATGTGTCTGATGAGGGCAAATCCCAGGCCTAACCTAGACCTAACATGCGCTACCCTCAAAAATACTGGTCGAAACCAGATTTAATCGACTGTTTCAGTGTGGTATCACATTACTATGTGATCCAAACCGGAAAAAAACCCAGGATCTGTACAACAAGTATGTGAAGAATGCGAAAGTATGAGCCTGACGAGGGCAAATCCCGGACCTATCCCAGACATAACTTGCGCTAACCTCTAAAATATTTGTCGAACCAGGTTTAATCGAATATTTCAGTGTGGTACCACATTACTACGTGATCCAAACCAGAAAAATACCCAGGATCTGTTCAACAAGTATGTGAAGAATGCGAAAGTATGTGTCTGATGAGGGCAAATCCCAGGCCTAACCTAGACCTAACATGCGCTACCCTCAAAAATACTGGTCGAAACCAGTTTTAATCGACTGTTTCAGTGTGGTATCACATTACTATGTGATCCAAACCAGAAAAAACCCCAGGATCTGTACAACAAGTATGTGAAGAATGCGAAAGTATGAGCCTGACGAGGGCAAATCCCGGACCTATCCCAGACATAACTTGCGTTATCCTCTAAAATATTGGTCGACACCATGTTTAATCGTCTATTTCAGTGTGGTACCACATTACTACGTGATCCAAACCAGAAAAATACCCAGGATCTGTTCAACAAGTATGTGAAGAACGCGGAAATATGTGTCTGATGAGGGAAAATCCCAGGCCTAACCTAGACCTAACATGCGTTATCCTCTAAAATATTGATCGATACCAGGTTTAATGGACTGTTTCAGTGTGCTACCACATTACTACGTGATCCAAACCAGAAAAAACCCAGGATCCGTTTAACAAGTATGTGAAGAATGCGAAAGTATGTGTCTGATGAGGGAAAATCCCAGGCCTAACCTAGACCTAACTTGCGTTGTCCTCTAAAATATTGATGGAAACCAGGTTTAATTGACTGTTTCAGTGTGGTACCACATTGCTACGTGATGCAATCCAGAAAAAAACCCAGAATCTGTACAACAAGTATGTGAAGAATGCGAAAGTATGTGTCTGATGAGGGCAAATCCCAGGCCTAACCTAGACCAAACATGCGTTATCCTCTAAAATATTGATCGAAACCAGGTTTAATGAACTGTTTCAGTGTGCTACCACATTACTGCGTGATCCAGACCAGAAAAAACCCGGGACCCGTTCAACAAGTATGTGAAGAATGCGAAAGTATGTGTCTGATGAGGGCAAATCCCAGGCCTAACCTAGATCTAACATGCGTTATCCTCAAACATATTGATGGAAACCAGGTTTAATGGACATTTTCAGTGTGGTACCACATCACTACGTGATCCAAACCAGAAAAATACCCAGGATCCGTTCAACAAGTATGTGAAGAATGCGAAAGTATGTGTCTGATGAGGGAAAATCCCAGGCCTAACCTAGACCTAACATGCGTTATCCTCTAAAATATTGATCGAAACCAGGTTTAATGGACTGTTTCAGTGTGCTACCACATTACTACGTGATCCAAACCAGAAAAAACCCAGGATCCGTTTAACAAGTATGCGAAGAATGCGAAAGTATGTGTCTGATGAGGGCAAATCCCAGGCCTAACCTAGACAGAACATGCGCTATCCTCTAAAATATTGATCGAAACCAGGTTTAATGGACTGTTTCAGTGTGCTACCACATTACTACATGATCCAAACCAGAAAAAACCCAGGATCCGTTCAACAAGTATGTGAAGAATGCGAAAGTATGTGTCTGATGAGGGCAAATCCCAGGCATAACCTAGACCTAACATGCGCTACCCTCAAAAATACTGGTCGAAACCAGTTTTAATCGACTGTTTCAGTGTGGTATCACATTACTATGTGATCCAAACCAGAAAAAAACCCAGGATCTGTACAACAAGTATGTGAAGAATGCGAAACTATGAGCCTGACGAGGGCAAATCCCGGACCTATCCCAGACATAACTTGCGTTATCCTCTAAAATATTGATCGAAACCAGGTTTAATGGACTGTTTCAGTGTGCTACCACATTACTACGTGATCCAAACCAGAAAAAACCCAGGATCCGTTTAACAAGTATGCGAAGAATGCGAAAGTATGTGTCTGATGAGGGCAAATCCCAGGCCTAACCTAGACAGAACATGCGTTATCCTCTAAAATATTGATCGAAACCAGGTTTAATGGACTGTTTCAGTGTGCTACCACATTACTACATGATCCAAACCAGAAAAAACCCAGGATCCGTTCAACAAGTATGTGAAGAATGCGAAAGTATGTGTCTGATGAGGGCAAATCCTAGGCATAACCTAGACCTAACATGCGCTACCCTCAAAAATACTGGTCGAAACCAGTTTTAATCGACTGTTTCAGTGTGGTATCACATTACTATGTGATCCAAACCAGAAAAAAACCCAGGATCTGTTCAACAAGTATGTGAAGAACGCGGAAATATGTGTCTGATGAGGGAAAATCCCAGGCCTAACCTAGACCTAACATGCGTTATCCTCTAAAATATTGATCGAAACCAGGTTTAATGGACTCTTTCAGTGTGCTACCACATTACTACGTGATCCAAACCAGAAAAAACCCAGGATCCGTTTAACAAGTATGTGAAGAATGCGAAAGTATGTGTCTGATGAGGGAAAATCCCAGGCCTAACCTAGACCTAACATGCGTTATCCTCTAAAATATTGATCGAAACCAGGTTTAATGGACTGTTTCAGTGTGCTACCACATTACTACGTGATCCAAACCAGAAAAAACCCAGGATCCGTTTAACAAGTATGCGAAGAATGCGAAAGTATGTGTCTGATGAGGGCAAATCCCAGGCCTAACCTAGACAGAACATGCGTTATCCTCTAAAATATTGATCGAAACCAGGTTTAATGGACTGTTTCAGTGTGCTACCACATTACTACATGATCCAAACCAGAAAAAACCCAGGATCCGTTCAACAAGTATGTGAAGAATGCGAAAGTATGTGTCTGATGAGGGCAAATCCTAGGCATAACCTAGACCTAACATGCGCTACCCTCAAAAATACTGGTCGAAACCAGTTTTAATCGACTGTTTCAGTGTGGTATCACATTACTATGTGATCCAAACCAGAAAAAAACCCAGGATCTGTACAACAAGTATGTGAAGAATGCGAAACTATGAGCCTGACGAGGGCAAATCCCGGACCTATCCCAGACATAACTTGCGTTATCCTCTAAAATATTGGTCGAAACCAGGTTTAATCGTCTATTTCAGTGTGGTACCACATTACTACGTGATCCAAACCAGAAAAATACCCAGGATCTGTTCAACAAGTATGTGAAGAACGCGGAAATATGTGTCTGATGAGGGAAAATCCCAGGCCTAACCTAGACCTAACATGCGTTATCCTCTAAAATATTGATCGAAACCAGGTTTAATGGACTGTTTCAGTGTGCTACCACATTACTACGTGATCCAAACCAGAAAAAACCCAGGATCCGTTTAACAAGTATGTGAAGAATGCGAAAGTATGTGTCTGATGAGGGCAAATCCCAGGCCTAACCTAGACAGAACATGCGTTATCCTCTAAAATATTGATCGAAACCAGGTTTAATGGACTGTTTCAGTGTGCTACCACATTACTACATGATCCAAACCAGAAAAAACCCAGGATCCGTTCAACAAGTATGTGAAGAATGCGAAAGTATGTGTCTGATGAGGGCAAATCCCAGGCATAACCTAGACCTAACATGCGCTACCCTCAAAAATACTGGTCGAAACCAGTTTTAATCGACTGCTTCAGTGTGGTATCACATTACTATGTGATCCAAACCAGAAAAAAACCCAGGATCTGTACAACAAGTATGTGAAGAATGCGAAACTATGAGCCTGACGAGGGCAAATCCCGGACCTATCCCAGACATAACTTGCGTTATCCTCTAAAATATTGGTCGAAACCAGGTTTAATCGTCTATTTCAGTGTGGTACCACATTACTACGTGATCCAAACCAGAAAAATACCCAGGATCTGTTCAACAAGTATGTGAAGAACGCGGAAATATGACCCTGATGAGGGAAAACCCCGGGCCAAACCTAGACCTAACATGAGTTATCCTCAAAAATATTGATCGAAACCAGGTTTAATGGACTGTTTCAGTGTGCTCCCACATTACTACGTGATCCAAACCAGAAAAAACCCAGGATCCGTTCAACAAGTATGTGAAGAACGCGAAAATATGACCCTGATGAGAGCAAATCCCAGACCTATACCAGACCTAACTTGCGTTGACCTCTAAAATATTGACGGAAACCAGGTTTAATTGACTGTTTCAGTGTGGTACCACATTACTACGTGATCCAATCCAGAAAAAGCCCTGGATCTAGCCATCAAGTGTGAGTAATATGCGAAAGTATGAGCCTGATGAGGGCTAATCCTAGACCTAACCCAGACCTAACATGCGTTATCCTCTAAAATATTTATCAAGACCAGGTTTAATTGAATGTTTCAGTGTGGTACCACATTACTACGTGATCCAAACCTGAAAAAACCCAGGATCTGTTCAACAAGTATGTGGAGAATGCGAAAGTATGTGTCAGATGAGGGCAAATCCCAGGTCTAACCCAGACATAACATGCGTTATCCTCTAAAATATTGATCGAAACCAGGTTAAATGGACTGTTTCAGTGTGGTACCACATTACTACAGGATCCAAACTAGAAAAAGTCCAGAATCTGGCCATCAAGTATGAGAAATATGCGAAACTACGAGCCGGATGAGAGCAAATCCCAGACCTATCCCGGACCCAACATGCGTTATCCTCTAAAACATTTGCCAAGACCAGGTTTAATTGAATGTTTCAGTGTGGTACCACATTACTACGTGATCCAAACCACAAAAAACCCAGGATCCGTTCAACAAGTATGTGACGAATGCGAAAGCATGTGTCTGATGAGGGCAAATCCCAGGCCTAACCTAGATCTAACATGCGTTATCCTCAAAAATATTGATCGAAACCTGGTTTAATGGACTTTTTCAGTGGGGTACCACATCACTACGTGATCCAAACCAGAAAAATACACAGGATCTGTTCAACAAGTATGTGAAGAACGCGGAAATATGACCCTGATGAGGGAAAACCCCGGGCCAAACCTAGACCTAACATGAGTTATCCTCAAAAATATTGACCGAAACCAGGTTTAATCGACTGTTTCAGTGTGGTACCACATTACTACCTGATCCAAACCAGAAAAATACCCAGGATCTGTTCAACAAGTATGTGAAGAACGCGAAAATATGACCCTGATGAGGGCAAATCCCAGACCTATACCAGACCTAACTTGCGTTGTACCCTAAAATATTGATGGAAACCAGGTTTAATTGACTGTTTCAGTGTGGTACCACATTGCTACGTGATGCAATCCAGAAAAAATCACAGGATCCGTTCAACAAGTATGTGAAGAATGCGAAAGTATGTGTCTGATGAGGGCAAATCCCAGGCCTAACCTAGATCTAACATGCGTTATCCTCAAACATATTGATGGAAACCAGGTTTAATGGACATTTTCAGTGTGGTACCACATCACTACGTGATCCAAACCAGAAAAATACCCAGGATCCGTTCAACAAGTATGTGAAGAATGCGAAAGTATGTGTCTGATGAGGGAAAATCCCAGGCCTAACCTAGACCTAACATGCGTTATCCTCTAAAATATTGATCGAAACCAGGTTTAATGGACTGTTTCAGTGTGCTCCCACATTACTACGTGATCAAAACCACAAAAAACACAGGATCCGTTCAACAAGTATGTGACGAATGCGAAAGTATGTGTCTGATGAGGGCAAATCCCAGGCCTAACCTAGATCTAACATGCGTTATCCTCAAACATATTGATGGAAACCAGGTTTAATGGACATTTTCAGTGTGGTACCACATCACTACGTGATCCAAACCAGAAAAATACCCAGGATCCGTTCAACAAGTATGTGAAGAATGCGAAAGTATGTGTCTGGTGAGGGAAAATCCCAGGCCTAACCTAGACCTAACATGCGTTATCCTCTAAAATATTGATCGAAACCAGGTTTAATGGACTGTTTCAGTGTGCTACCACATTACTACGTGATCCAAAACAGAAAAATACCCAGGATCCGTTCAACAAGTATGTGAAGAATGCGATAGTATGTGTCTGATGAGGGCAAATCCCAGGCCTAACCTAGACCAAACATGCGTTATCCTCTAAAATATTGATCGAAACCAGGTTTAATGAACTGTTTCAGTGTGCTACCACATTACTGCGTGATCCAAACCAGAAAAAACCCGGGATCCGTTCAACAAGTATGTGAAGAATGCGAAAGTATGTGTCTGATGAGGGCAAATCCCAGGCCTAACCTAGATCTAACATGCGTTATCCTCAAACATATTGATGGAAACCAGGTTTAATGGACATTTTCAGTGTGGTACCACATCACTACGTGATCCAAACCAGAAAAATACCCAGGATCCGTTCAACAAGTATGTGAAGAATGCGAAAGTATGTGTCTGATGAGGGAAAATCCCAGGCCTAACCTAGACCTAACATGCGTTATCCTCTAAAATATTGATCGAAACCAGGTTTAATGGACTGTTTCAGTGTGCTCCCACATTACTACGTGATCAAAACCACAAAAAACACAGGATCCGTTCAACAAGTATGTGACGAATGCGAAAGTATGTGTCTGATGAGGGCAAATCCCAGGCCTAACCTAGATCTAACATGCGTTATCCTCAAACATATTGATGGAAACCAGGTTTAATGGACATTTTCAGTGTGGTACCACATCACTACGTGATCCAAACCAGAAAAATACCCAGGATCCGTTCAACAAGTATGTGAAGAATGCGAAAGTATGTGTCTGGTGAGGGAAAATCCCAGGCCTAACCTAGACCTAACATGCGCTATCCTCAAAAATACTGGTCGAAACCAGTTTTAATCGACTGTTTCAGTGTGGTATCACATTACTATGTGATCCAAACCAGAGAAAACCCCAGGATCTGTACAACAAGTATGTGAAGAATGCGAAAGTATGAGCCTGACGAGGGCAAATCCCGGGCCTATCCCAGACATAACTTGCGTTATCCTCTAAAATATTGGCCGAAACCATGTTTAATCGACTATTTCAGTGTGGTACCACATTACTACGTGATCCAAACCAGAAAAATACCCAGGATCTGTTCAACAAGTATGTGAAGAACGCGGAAGTATGACCCTGATGAGGGAAAACCCCGGGCCTAACCTAGACCTAACATGAGTTATCCTCAAAAATATTGACCGAAACCAGGTTTAATCGACTGTTTCAGTGTGGTACCACGTTACTACCTGATCCAAACCAGAAAAATACCCAGGATCTGTTCAACAAGTATGTGGAGAACGCGAAAATATGACCCTGATGAGGGCAAATCCCAGACCTATACCAGACCTAACTTGCGTTGTCCTCTAAAATATTGATGGAAACCAGGTTTAATTGACTGTTTCAGTGTGGTACCACATTTCTACGTGATGCAATCCAGAAAAAAACCCAGAATCTGTACAACAAGTATGTGAAGAATGCGAAAGTATGTGTCTGATGAGGGCAAATCCCAGGCCTAACCTAGACCAAACATGCGTTATCCTCTAAAATATTGATCGAAACCAGGTTTAATGAACTGTTTCAGTGTGCTACCACATTACTGCGTGATCCAAACCAGAAAAAACCCGGGATCCGTTCAACAAGTATGTGAAGAATGCGAAAGTATGTGTCTGATGAGGGCAAATCCCAGGCCTAACCTAGATCTAACATGCGTTATCCTCAAACATATTGATGGAAACCAGGTTTAATGGACATTTTCAGTGTGGTACCACATCACTACGTGATCCAAACCAGAAAAATACCCAGGATCCGTTCAACAAGTATGTGAAGAATGCGAAAGTATGTGTCTGATGAGGGAAAATCCCAGGCCTAACCTAGACCTAACATGCGTTATCCTCTAAAATATTGATCGAAACCAGGTTTAATGGACTGTTTCAGTGTGCTACCACATTACTACGTGATCCAAACCAGAAAAAACCCAGGATCCGTTTAACAAGTATGTGAAGAATGCGAAAGTATGTGTCTGATGAGGGCAAATCCCAGGCCTAACCTAGACAGAACATGCGTTATCCTCTAAAATATTGATCGAAACCAGGTTTAATGGACTGTTTCAGTGTGCTACCACATTACTACATGATCCAAACCAGAAAAAACCCAGGATCCGTTCAACAAGTATGTGAAGAATGCGAAAGTATGTGTCTGATGAGGGCAAATCCCAGGCATAACCTAGACCTAACATGCGCTACCCTCAAAAATACTGGTCGAAACCAGTTTTAATCGACTGTTTCAGTGTGGTATCACATTACTGTGTGATCCAAACCAGAAAAAAACCCAGGATCTGTACAACAAGTATGTGAAGAATGCGAAACTATGAGCCTGACGAGGGCAAATCCCGGACCTATCCCAGACATAACTTGCGTTATCCTCTAAAATATTGGTCGAAACCAGGTTTAATCGTCTATTTCAGTGTGGTACCACATTACTACGTGATCCAAACCAGAAAAATACCCAGGATCTGTTCAACAAGTATGTGAAGAACGCGGAAGTATGACCCTGATGAGGGAAAACCCCGGGCCTAACCTAGACCTAACATGAGTTATCCTCAAAAATATTGACCGAAACCAGGTTTAATCGACTGTTTCAGTGTGGTACCACATTACTACCTGATCCAAACCAGAAAAATACCCAGGATCTGTTCAACAAGTATGTGGAGAACGCGAAAATATGACCCTGATGAGGGCAAATCCCAGACCTATACCAGACCTAACTTGCGTTGTCCTCTAAAATATTGATGGAAACCAGGTTTAATTGACTGTTTCAGTGTGGTACCACATTTCTACGTGATGCAATCCAGAAAAAAACCCAGAATCTGTACAACAAGTATGTGAAGAATGCGAAAGTATGTGTCTGATGAGGGCAAATCCCAGGCCTAACCTAGACCAAACATGCGTTATCCTCTAAAATATTGATCGAAACCAGGTTTAATGAACTGTTTCAGTGTGCTACCACATTACTGCGTGATCCAAACCAGAAAAAACCCGGGATCCGTTCAACAAGTATGTGAAGAATGCGAAAGTATGTGTCTGATGAGGGCAAATCCCAGGCCTAACCTAGATCTAACATGCGTTATCCTCAAACATATTGATGGAAACCAGGTTTAATGGACATTTTCAGTGTGGTACCACATCACTACGTGATCCAAACCAGAAAAATACCCAGGATCCGTTCAACAAGTATGTGAAGAATGCGAAAGTATGTGTCTGATGAGGGAAAATCCCAGGCCTAACCTAGACCTAACATGCGTTATCCTCTAAAATATTGATCGAAACCAGGTTTAATGGACTGTTTCAGTGTGCTACCACATTACTACGTGATCCAAACCAGAAAAAACCCAGGATCCGTTTAACAAGTATGTGAAGAATGCGAAAGTATGTGTCTGATGAGGGCAAATCCCAGGCCTAACCTAGACAGAACATGCGTTATCCTCTAAAATATTGATCGAAACCAGGTTTAATGGACTGTTTCAGTGTGCTACCACATTACTACATGATCCAAACCAGAAAAAACCCAGGATCCGTTCAACAAGTATGTGAAGAATGCGAAAGTATGTGTCTGATGAGGGCAAATCCCAGGCATAACCTAGACCTAACATGCGCTACCCTCAAAAATACTGGTCGAAACCAGTTTTAATCGACTGTTTCAGTGTGGTATCACATTACTGTGTGATCCAAACCAGAAAAAAACCCAGGATCTGTACAACAAGTATGTGAAGAATGCGAAACTATGAGCCTGACGAGGGCAAATCCCGGACCTATCCCAGACATAACTTGCGTTATCCTCTAAAATATTGGTCGAAACCAGGTTTAATCGTCTATTTCAGTGTGGTACCACATTACTACGTGATCCAAACCAGAAAAATACCCAGGATCTGTTCAACAAGTATGTGAAGAACGCGGAAATATGACCCTGATGAGGGAAAACCCCGGGCCAAACCTAGACCTAACATGAGTTATCCTCAAAAATATTGATCGAAACCAGGTTTAATGGACTGTTTCAGTGTGCTCCCACATTACTACGTGATCCAAACCAGAAAAAACCCAGGATCCGTTCAACAAGTATGTGAAGAATGCGAAAGTATGTGTCTGATGGGGGCAAATTCCAGGCCTAACCTAGACCTACCATGCGCTACCCTCAAAAATACTGGTCGAAGCCAGTTTTAATCGACTGTTTCAGTGTGGTATCACATTACTATGTGATCCAAACCATAAAAGTACCCAGGATCCGTTCAACAAGTATGTGAAGAATGCGAAAGTATGTGTCTGATGAGGGAAAATCCCAGGCCTAACCTAGACCTAACATGCGTTTTCCTCTAAAATATTGATCGAAACCAGGTTTAATGGACTGTTTCAGTGTGCTACCACATTACTACGTGAACCAAACCAGAAAAAACCCAGGATCCGTTCAACAAGTATGTGAAGAATGCGAAAGTATGTGTCTGATGAGGGCAAATCCCAGGCCTAAGCTAGACAGAACGTGCGTTATCCTCTAAAATATTGATTGAAACCAGGTTTAATGGACTGTTTCAGTGTGCTACCACATTACTACGTGATCCAAACCAGAAAAAACCCAGGATCCGTCCAACAAGTATCTGAAGAATGCGAAAGTATGTGTCTGATGAGGGCAAATCCCAGGCCTAACCTAGCCCTAACATGCGCTACCCTCAAAAATACTGGTCGAAACCAGATTTAATCGACTGTTTCAGTGTGGTATCACATTACTATGTGATCCAAACCGGAAAAAAACCCAGGATCTGTACAACAAGTATGTGAAGAATGCGAAAGTATGAGTCTGACGAGGGCAAATCCCGGACCTATCCCAGACATAACTTGCGCTAACCTCTAAAATATTTGTCGAACCAGGTTTAATCGAATATTTCAGTGTGGTACCACATTACTACGTGATCCAAACCAGAAAAATACCCAGGATCTGTTCAACAAGTATGTGAAGAACGCGAAAATATGACCCTGATGAGAGCAAATCCCAGACCTATACCAGACCTAACTTGCGTTGACCTCTAAAATATTGACGGAAACCAGGTTTAATTGACTGTTTCAGTGTGGTACCACATTACTACGTGATCCAATCCAGAAAAAGCCCTGGATCTAGCCATCAAGTGTGAGTAATATGCGAAAGTATGAGCCTGATGAGGGCTAATCCTAGACCTAACCCAGACCTAACATGCGTTATCCTCTAAAATATTTATCAAGACCAGGTTTAATTGAATGTTTCAGTGTGGTACCACATTACTACGTGATCCAAACCTGAAAAAACCCAGGATCTGTTCAGCAAGTATGTGGAGAATGCGAAAGTATGTGTCAGATGAGGGCAAATCCCAGGTCTAACCCAGACATAACATGCGTTATCCTCTAAAATATTGATCGAAACCAGGTTAAATGGACTGTTTCAGTGTGGTACCACATTACTACAGGATCCAAACTAGAAAAAGTCCAGAATCTGGCCATCAAGTATGAGAAATATGCGAAACTACGAGCCGGATGAGAGCAAATCCCAGACCTATCCCGGACCCAACATGCGTTATCCTCTAAAACATTTGCCAAGACCAGGTTTAATTGAATGTTTCAGTGTGGTACCACATTACTACGTGATCCAAACCACAAAAAACCCAGGATCCGTTCAACAAGTATGTGACGAATGCGAAAGCATGTGTCTGATGAGGGCAAATCCCAGGCCTAACCTAGATCTAACATGCGTTATCCTCAAAAATATTGATCGAAACCTGGTTTAATGGACTTTTTCAGTGGGGTACCACATCACTACGTGATCCAAACCAGAAAAATACACAGGATCCGTTCAACAAGTATGTGAAGAATGCGAAAGTATGTGTCTGATGAGGGAAAATCCACAGGCCTAACCTAGACCTAACATGCGTTATCCTCTAAAATATTGATCGAAACAAGGTTTAATGGACTGTTTCAGTGTGCTACCACATTACTACGTGATCCAAAGCAGAAAAAACCCAGGATCCGTTCAACAAGTATGTGAAGAATGCGAAAGTATGTGTCTGATGAGGGCAAATCCCAGGCCTAACCTAGACAGAACATGCGTTATCCTCTAAAATATTGATCGAAACCAGGTTTAATGGACTGTTTCAGTGTGCTACCACATTACTACGTGATCCAAACCAGAAAAAACCCAGGATCCGTTCAACAAGTATGTGAAGAATGCGAAAGTATGTGTCTGATGAGGGCAAATTCCAGGCCTAACCTAGACCTAACATGCGCTACCCTCAAAAATACTGGTCGAAACCAGTTTTAATCGACTGTTTCAGTGTGGTATCACATTACTATGTGATCCAAACCAGAAAAAAACCCAGGTTCTGTACAACAAGTATGTGAAGAATGCGAAAGTATGTGTCTGATGAGGGCAAATCCCAGGCCTAACCTAGACAGAACATGCGTTATCCTCTTAAATATTGATCGTAACCAGGTTTAATGGACCGTTTCAGTGTGCTACCACATTACTACGTGATCCAAACCAGAAAAAACCCAAGATCCGTTCAACAAGTATGTGAAGAATGCGAAAGTATGTGTCTGATGAGGGCAAATCCCAGGCCTAACCTAGACCTAACATGCGTTACCCTCAAGAATACTTGTCGAAACCAGTTTTAATAGACTGTTCAGTGTGCTACCACATTACTACGTGATCCAAACCAGAAAAAACCCAGGATCCGTTCAACAAGTATGTGAAGAATGCGAAAGTATGTGTCTGATGAGGGCAAATCCCAGGACTAACCTAGACCTAACATGCGTTACCCTCTAAAATATTGATCGAAAACAGGTTTAATCGACTATTTCAGTGTGGTACCACATTACTGCGTGATCCAAACCAGAAAAATACCCAGGATCTGTTCAACAAGTATGTGGAGAACGCGGAAATATGACCCTAATGAGGGCATTTCCCGGGCCTAACCTAGACCTAACATGAGTTATCCTCAAAAATATTGATCGAAACCGGGCTTAATCGACTGCTTCAGTGTGGTACCACATTTCTACCTGATCCAAACCACAAAAGTACCCAGGATCTGTTCAACAAGTATGTGAACAACGCGAAAATATGACCCTGATGAGGGCAAATCCCAGACCTATCCCAGACCCAACATGCGTTATCCCCTAAAACATTTATCAAGACCAGGTTTAATTGAATGTTTCAGTGTGGTACCGCATTACTACGTGATCCAAACCACAAAAGACCCAGGATCCGTTCAACAAGTATGTGAAGAATGCGAAAGTATGTGTCTGATGAGGGCAAATCCCAGGCCTAACCTAGATCTAACATGCACTACCCTCAAAAATACTGGTCGAAACCAGTTTTAATCGACTGTTTCAGTGTGGTATCACATTACTATGTGATCCAAACCAGAAAAATGCCCAGGATCCGTTCAACAAGTATGTGAAGAATGCGAAAGTATGTGTCTGATGAGGGAAAATCCCAGGCCTAACCTAGACCTAACATGCGTTATCCTCTAAAATATTGATCGAAACCAGGTTGAATGGACTGTTTCAGTGTGCTACCACATTACTACGTGATCCAAACCAGAAAAAACCCAGGATCCGTTCAACAAGTATGTGAAGAATGCGAAAGTATGTGTCTGATGAGGGCAAATCCCAGGCCTAACCTAGACAGAACATGCGTTATCCTCTAAAATATTGATCGAAACCAGGTTTAATGGACTGTTTCAGTGTGCTACCACATTACTACGTGATCCAAACCAGAAAAAACCCAGGATCCGTTCAACAAGTATGTGAAGAATGCGAAAGTATGTGTCTGATGAGGGCAAATCCCAGGCCTAACCTAGACCTAACATGCGCTACCCTCAAAAATACTGGTCGAAACCAGTTTTAATCGACTGTTTCAGTGTGGTATCACATTACTATGTGATCCAAACCAGAAAAAAACCCAGGATCTGTACAACAAGTATGTGAAGAATGCGAAAGTATGAGCCTGACGAGGGCAAATCCCGGACCTATCCCAGACATAACTTGCGTTATCCTCTAAAATATTGGTCGAACCAGGTTTAATCGACTATTTCAGTGTGGTACCACATTACTACGTGATCCAAACCAGAAAAATACCCAGGATCTGTTCAACAAGTATGTGAAGAGCGCGAAAATATGACCCTGATGAGGGCAAATCCCAGACCTATACCAGACCTAACTTGTGTTGACCTCTAAAATATTGATGGAAACCAGGTTTAATTGACTGTTTCAGTGTGGTACCACATTACTACGTGATCCAATCCAGAAAAAGCCCTGGATCTAGCCATCAAGTATGAGTAATATGCGAAAGTATGAGCCTGATGAGGGCTAATCCTAGACCTAACCCAGACCTAACATGCGTTATCCTCTAAAATATTTATCAAGACCAGGTTTAATTGAATGTTTCAGTGTGGTACCGCATTACTACGTGATCCAAACCTGAAAAAACCCAGGATCTGTTCAACAAGTATGTGGAGAATGCGAAAGTATGTGTCTGATGAGGGCAAATCCCAGGTCTAACCCAGACATAACATGCGTTATCCTCTAAAATATTGATCGAAACCAGGTCAAATGGACTGTTTCAGTGTGGTACCACATTACTACAGGATCCAAACTAGAAAAAGTCCAGAATCTGGCCATCAAGTATGAGAAATATGCGAAACTACGAGCCGGATGAGAGCAAATCCCAGACCTATCCCGGACCCAACATGCGTTATCCTCTAAAACATTTGCCAAGTCCAGGTTTAATTGAATGTTTCAGTGTGGTACCGCATTACTACGTGATCCAAACCACAAAAAACCCAGGATCCGTTCAACAAGTATGTGAAGAATGCGAAAGTATGTATCTGATGAGGGCAAATCCCAGGCCTAACCTATACCTAACATGCGTTACTCTCAAAAATACTGATCGAAACCAGGTTTAATCGACTGTTTCATTGTGGTACCACATTACTATGTGATCCAAACCAGAAAAATACCCAGGATCTGTTCAACAAGTATGTGAAGAACGCGGAAATATGACCCTGATGAGGGAAAACCCCGGGCCTAACCTAGACCTAACATGAGTTATCTCAAAAATATTGACCGAAACCTGGTTTAATCGACTGTTTCAGTGTGGTACCACATTACTACCTGATCCAAACCAGAAAAATACCCAGGATCTGTTCAACAAGTATGTGAAGAACGCGAAAATATGACCCTGATGAGGGCAAACCCCAGACCTATACCAGACCTAACTTGCGTTGTCCTCTAAAATATTGACCAGTACCAGGTTTAGTCGACTGTTTCAGTGTGGTACCACATTGCTACGTGATCCAATCCAGAAAAAACCCCAGGATCTGTACAACAGGTATGTGAAGAGTGCGATAGTATGAGCCTGACGAGGGCAAATCCCAGACCTAACCATGACCTAACATGCGTTATTCTCTAAAATATTGATCGAAACCAGGTTTAATGTACTGTTTCAGTGTGGCACCACATTACTACGTGATCCAAACCAGAAAAATCCCAGGATCTGTTCAACAAGTATGTGAAGAATGCGAAAGTATGTGTCTGATGAGGGCAAATCCCAGGCCTAACCTAGACCTAACATGCGCTACCCTCAAAAATACTGGTCGAAACCAGTTTTAATCGACTGTTTCAGTGTGGTATCACATTACTATGTGATCCAAACCAGAAAAAAACCCAGGATCTGTACAACAAGTATGTGAAGAATGCGAAAGTATGAGCCTGACGAGGGCAAATCCCGGACCTATCCCAGACATAACTTGCGTTATCCTCTAAAATATTGGTCGAACCAGGTTTAATCGACTATTTCAGTGTGGTACCACATTACTACGTGATCCAAACCAGAAAAATACCCAGGATCTGTTCAACAAGTATGTGAAGAGCGCGAAAATATGACCCTGATGAGGGCAAATCCCAGACCTATACCAGACCTAACTTGCGTTGACCTCTAAAATATTGATGGAAACCAGGTTTAATTGACTGTTTCAGTGTGGTACCACATTACTACGTGATCCAATCCAGAAAAAGCCCTGGATCTAGCCATCAAGTATGAGTAATATGCGAAAGTATGAGCCTGATGAGGGCTAATCCTAGACCTAACCCAGACCTAACATGCGTTATCCTCTAAAATATTTATCAAGACCAGGTTTAATTGAATGTTTCAGTGTGGTACCGCATTACTACGTGATCCAAACCTGAAAAAACCCAGGATCTGTTCAACAAGTATGTGGAGAATGCGAAAGTATGTGTCTGATGAGGGCAAATCCCAGGTCTAACCCAGTCATAACATGCGTTATCCTCTAAAATATTGATCGAAACCAGGTCAAATGGACTGTTTCAGTGTGGTACCACATTACTACAGGATCCAAACTAGAAAAAGTCCAGAATCTGGCCATCAAGTATGAGAAATATGCGAAACTACGAGCCGGATGAGAGCAAATCCCAGACCTATCCCGGACCCAACATGCGTTATCCTCTAAAACATTTATCAAGTCCAGGTTTAATTGAATGTTTCAGTGTGGTACCTCATTACTACGTGATCCAAACCACAAAAAACCCAGGATCCGTTCAACAAGTATGTGAAGAATGCGAAAGTATGTATCTGATGAGGGCAAATCCCAGGCCTAACCTATACCTAACATGCGTTACTCTCAAAAATACTGATCGAAACCAGGTTTAATCGACTGTTTCAGTGTGGTACCACATTACTATGTGATCCAAACCAGAAAAATACCCAGGATCTGTTCAACAAGTATGTGAAGAACGCGGAAATATGACCCTGATGAGGGAAAACCCCGGGCCTAACCTAGACCTAACATGAGTTATCTCAAAAATATTGACCGAAACCTGGTTTAATCGACTGTTTCAGTGTGGTACCACATTACTACCTGATCCAAACCAGAAAAATACCCAGGATCTGTTCAACAAGTATGTGAAGAACGCGAAAATATGACCCTGATGAGGGCAAATCCCAGACCTATACCAGACCTAACTTGCGTTGTCCTCTAAAATATTGACCGGTACCAGGTTTAGTCGACTGTTTCAGTGTGGTACCACATTGCTACGTGATCCAATCCAGAAAAAACCCCAGGATCTGTACAACAGGTATGTGAAGAGTGCGATAGTATGAGCCTGACGAGGGCAAATCCCAGACCTAACCATGACCTAACATGCGTTATTCTCTAAAATATTGATCGAAACCAGGTTTAATGTACTGTTTCAGTGTGGCACCACATTACTACGTGATCCAAACCAGAAAAATCCCAGGATCTGTTCAACAAGTATGTGAAAAACGCGAAACTATGAGCCTGATGAGGGCAAATCCCAGACCTATCCCAGACCCAACATGCGTTATCCTCTAAAACATTTATCAAGACCAGGTTTAATTGAATGTTTCAGTGTGGTACCACATCACTACGTGATCCAAACCAGAAACATACCCAGGATCCGTTCAACAAGTATGTGAAAAACGCGAAACTATGAGCCTGATGAGGGCAAATCCCAGACCTATCCCAGACCCAACATGCGTTATCCTCTAAAACATTTATCAAGACCAGGTTTAATTAAATGTTTCAGTGTGGTACCACATTACTACGTGATCCAAACCACAAAAAACCCTGGATCCGTTCAACAAGTATGTGACGAATGCGAAAGTATGTGTCTGATGAGGGCAAATCCCAGGCCTAACCTAGATCTAACATGCGTTATCCTCAAAAATATTGATCGAAACCAGGTTTAATGGACTTTTTCAGTGTGGTACCACATCACTACGTGATCCAAACCAGAAAAAACCCGGAATCCGTTCAACAAGTATGTGAAGAATGCGAAAGTATGTGTCTGATGAGGGCAAATCCCAGGCCTAACCTAGACAGAACATGCGTTATCCTCTAAAATATTGATCGAAGGGTTTAATGGACTGTTTCAGTGTGGTACCACATTACTACGTGATCCAAACCAGGAAAAACCCAGGATCTTTTCAACAAGTATGTGAAAAACGCGAAACTATGAGCCTGATGAGGGCAAATCCCAGACCTATCCCAGACCAAACATGCGTTATCCTCTAAAACATTTATCAAGACCAGGTTTAATTGAATGTTTCAGTGTGGTACCACATTACTACGTGATCCAAACCACATAAAACCCAGGATCCGTTCAACAAGTATGTGACGAATGCGAAAGTATGTGCCTGATGAGGGCAAAGCCTAGACCTAACCCAGACCTAACATGCGTTATCCTCTAAAATATTTATCAAGACCAGGTTTAATTGAATGTTTCAGTGTGGTACCACATTACTACGTGATCCAAACCAGAAAAATACCCAGGATCCGTTCAACAAGTATGTGAAGAATGCGAAAGTATGTGTCTGATGAGAGAAAATCCCATGCCTAACCTAGACCTAACATGCGTTATCCTCTAAAATATTGATGGAAACCAGGTTTAATTGACTGTTTCAGTGTGGTACCACATTACTACGTGATCCAATCCAGAAAAAGCCTTGGATCTAGCCATCAAGTGTGAGTAATATGCGAAAGGATGAGCCTGATGAGGGCAAATCCTAGACCTAACCCAGACCTAACATGTGTTATCCTCTAAAATATTTATCAAGACCAGGTTTAATTGAATGTTTCAGTGTGGTACCACATTACTACGTTATCCAAACCAGAGAAAAATCCAGGATCCGTTCAACAAGTATGTGAAGAATGCGAAAGTATGTGCCTGATGAGGGATAATCCCAGGCTTAGCCTAGACCTAACATGCGTTATCCTCTAAAATATTGACGGAAACCAGGTTTAATTGACTGTTTCAGTGTGGTACCACATTACTACAGGATCCAAACTAGAAAAAGCCCAGAATCTGGCCATCAAGTATGAGAAATATGCGAAATTACGAGCCTGATGAGAGCAAATCCCAGACCTAACCATGACCTAACATGCGTTATTCTCTGAAATATTGATCGAAACCAGGTTTAATGGACTGTTTCAGTGTGATACCACATTACTACGTGATCAAAACCAGAAAAAACCCAGGATCTGTTCAACAAGTATGTGAAAAACGCGAAACTATGAGCCTCATGAGGGCAAATCCCAGACCTATCCCAGACCAAACATGCGTTATCCTCTAAAATATTTATCAAGACCAGGTTTAATTGATTGTTTCAGTGTGGACCCACATAACTACGTGATCCAAAGCAGAAAAAACCCAGGATCCGTTCAACAAGTATGTGAAGAATGCGAAAGTATGTGTCTGATGAGGGAAAATCCCAGGCCTAACCTAGACAAAACATGCGTTATCCTCTTAAATATTGATCGAAACCAGGTTTAATGGACCGTTTCAGTGTGCTACCACATTTCTACGTGATCCAAACCAGAAAAAACCCAGGATCCGTTCAACAAGTATGTGAAGAATGCGAAAGTATGTGTCTGATGAGGGCAAATCCCAGGCCTATCCTAGACCTAACATGCGTTACCCTCAAAAATACTGGTCGAAACCAGTTTTAATAGACTGTTCAGTGTGCTACCACATTGCTACGTGATCCAAACCAGAAAAAACCCAGGATCCGTTCAACAAGTATGTGAAGAACGCGAAAATATGACCCTGATGAGGGCAAATCCCAGACCTATACCAGACCTAACTTGCGTTGTCCTCTAAAATATTGACCGGTACCAGGTTTAGTCGACTGTTTCAGTGTGGTACCACATCGCTACGTGATCCAATCCAGAAAAAAACCCAGGATCTGTACAACAGGTATGTGAAGAATGCGATAGTATGAGCCTGACGAGGGCAAATCCCAGACCTAACCATGACCTAACATGCGTTATTCTCTAAAATATTGATCGAAACCAGGTTTAATATACTGTTTCAGTGTGGCACCACATTACTACGTGATCCAAACCAGAAAAATCCCAGGATCTGTTCAACAAGTATGTGAAAAACGCGAAACTATAAGCCTGATGAGGGCAAATCCCAGACCTATCCCAGACCCAACATGCGTTATCCTCAAAAATACTGGTCGAAACCAGTTTTAATCGACTGTTTCAGTGTGGTATCACATTACTATGTGATCCAAACCAGAAAAAACCCAGGTTCTGTACAACAAGTATGTGAAGAATGCGAAAGTATGTGTCTGATGAGGGCAAATCCCAGGCCTAACCTAGACAAAACATGCGTTATTCTCTAAAATATTGATCGAAACCAGGTTTAATGGACTGTTTCAGTGTGGTACCACATTACTACAGGATCCAAACTAGAAAAAGCCCAGAATCTGGCCATCAAGTATGTGAAGAATGCGAAAGTATGTGTCTGATGAGGGCAAATCCCAGGCCTAACCTAGACCTAACATGCGCTACCCTCAAAAATACTGGTCGAAACCAGTTTTAATCGACTGTTTCAGTGTGGTATCACATTACTATGTGATCCAAACCAGAAAAAACCCAGGTTCTGTACAACAAGTATGTGAAGAATGCGAAAGTATGTGTCTGATGAGGGCAAATCCCAGGCCTAACCTAGACAAAACATGCGTTATCCTCTTAAATATTGATCGAAACCAGGTTTAATGGACCGTTTCACTGTGCTACCACATTTCTACGTGATCCAAACCAGAAAAAACCCAGGATCCGTTCAACAAGTATGTGAAGAATGCGAAAGTATGTGTCTGATGAGGGCAAATCCCAGGCCTATCCTCGACCTAACATGCGTTACCCTCAAAAATACTGGTCGAAACCAGTTTTAATAGACTGTTCAGTGTGCTACCACATTACTACGTGATCCAAACCAGAAAAATCCCAGGATCTGTTCAACAAGTATGTGAAGAATGCGAAAGTATGTGTCTGATGAGGGCAAATCCCAGGCCTAACCTAGACAGAACATGCGTTATCCTCTAAAATATTGATCGAAACCGGGTTTAGTGGACTGTTTCAGTGTGGTACCACCATTACTACGTGATCCAAACCAGGAAAAACCCAGGATCTTTTCAACAAGTATGTGAAAAACGCGAAACTATGAGCCTGATGAGGGTAAATCCCATACCTATCCCAGACCCAACATGCGTTATCCTCTAAAACATTTATCAAGACCAGGTTTAATTGAATGTTTCAGTGTGGTACCACATTACTACGTGATCCAAACCACAAAAAACCCAGGATCCGTTCAACAAGTATGTGACGAATGCGAAAGTATGTGTCTGATGAGGGCAAATCCCAGGCCTAACCTAGATCTAACATGCGTTATCCTCAAAAATATTGATCGAAACCAGGTTTAATGGACTTTTTCAGTGTGGTACCACATCACTACGTGATCCAAACCAGAAAAATACCCAGGATCCGTTCAACAAGTATGTGAAGAATGCGAAAGTATGTGTCTGATGAGAGAAAATCCCAGGCCTAACCTAGACCTAACATGCGTTATCCTCTAAAATATTGATGGAAACCAGGTTTAATTGACTGTTTCACTGTGGTACCACATTACTACGTGATCCGATCCAGAAAAAGCCCTGGATCTAGCCATCAAGTATGAGTAATATGCGAAAGGATGAGCCTGATGAGGGCAAATCCTAGACCTAACCCAGACCTAACATGCGTTATCCTCTAAAATATTTATCAAGACCAGGTTTAATTGAATGTTTCAGTGTGGTACCACATTACTACGTGATCCAAACAGGAAAGAACCCAGGATCTGTTCAACATGTATGTGGAAAATACGAAAGTATGTGTCTGATGAGGGCAAGTCCCAGGCCTAACCTAGACAGAACATGCGTTATCCTCTAAAATATTTATCAAGACCAGCTTTAATTGAATGTTTCAGTGTGGTACCACATTACTACAGGATCCAAACTAGAAAAAGCCCAGAATCTGGCCATCAAGTATGAGAAATATGCGAAATTACGAGCCTGATGAGAGCAAATCCCAGACCTAACCATGACCTAACATGCGTTATTCTCTGAAATATTGATCGGAACCAGGTTTAATGGACTGTTTCAGTGTGATACCACATTACTACGTGATCCAAAGCAGAAAAAACCAAGGATCCGTTCAACAAGTATGTGAAGAATGCGAAAGTATCTGTCTGATGAGGGAAAATCCCAGGCCTAACCTAGACCTAACATGCGTTACCCTCAAAAATATTTATCAAGACCAGGTTTAATTGAATGTTTCAGTGTGGTACCACATTAATACGTGATCCAAACAGGAAAAAACCCAGGATCTGTTCAACATGTATGTGGAAAATACGAAAGTATGTGTCTGATGAGGGCAAGTCCCAGGCCTAACCTAGACAGAACATGCGTTATCCTCTAAAATATTGATCGAACCCAGGTTTAATCGACTGTTTCAGTGTGGTACCACATTACTACCTGATCCAAACCAGAAAAATACCCAGGATCTGTTCAACAAGTATGTGAAGAACGCGAAAATATGACCCTGATGAGGGCAAATCCCAGACCTATCCCAGACCTAACTTGCGTTGTCCTCGAAAATATTGATGGAAACCAGGTTTAATTGACTGTTTCAGTGTGGTACCACATTACTACGTGATCCAATCCAGAAAAAGCCCAGGATCTAGCCATCAAGTATGAGTAATATGCGAAAGGATGAGCCTGATGAGGGCAAATCCTAGACCTAACCCAGACCTAACATGCGTTATCCTCTAAAATATTTATCAAGACCAGGTTTAATTGAATGTTTCAGTGTGGTACCACATTACTACGTGATCCAAACCACAAAAAACCCAGGATCCGTTCAACAAGTATGTGACGAATGCGAAAGTATGTGTCTGATGAGGGCAAATCCCAGGCCTAACCTAGATCTAACATGCGTTATCCTCAAAAATATTGATCGAAACCAGGTTTAATGGACTTTTTCAGTGTGGTACCACATCACTACGTGATCCAAACCAGAAAAATACCCAGGATCCGTTCAACAAGTATGTGAAGAATGCGAAAGTATGTGTCTGATGAGAGAAAATCCCAGGCCTAACCTAGACCTAACATGCGTTATCCTCTAAAATATTGATGGAAACCAGGTTTAATTGACTGTTTCACTGTGGTACCACATTACTACGTGATCCGATCCAGAAAAAGCCCTGGATCTAGCCATCAAGTATGAGTAATATGCGAAAGGATGAGCCTGATGAGGGCAAATCCTAGACCTAACCCAGACCTAACATGCGTTATCCTCTAAAATATTTATCAAGACCAGGTTTAATTGAATGTTTCAGTGTGGTACCACATTACTACGTGATCCAAACAGGAAAGAACCCAGGATCTGTTCAACATGTATGTGGAAAATACGAAAGTATGTGTCTGATGAGGGCAAGTCCCAGGCCTAACCTAGACAGAACATGCGTTATCCTCTAAAATATTTATCAAGACCAGCTTTAATTGAATGTTTCAGTGTGGTACCACATTACTACAGGATCCAAACTAGAAAAAGCCCAGAATCTGGCCATCAAGTATGAGAAATATGCGAAATTACGAGCCTGATGAGAGCAAATCCCAGACCTAACCATGACCTAACATGCGTTATTCTCTGAAATATTGATCGGAACCAGGTTTAATGGACTGTTTCAGTGTGATACCACATTACTACGTGATCCAAAGCAGAAAAAACCAAGGATCCGTTCAACAAGTATGTGAAGAATGCGAAAGTATCTGTCTGATGAGGGAAAATCCCAGGCCTAACCTAGACCTAACATGCGTTACCCTCAAAAATATTTATCAAGACCAGGTTTAATTGAATGTTTCAGTGTGGTACCACATTAATACGTGATCCAAACAGGAAAAAACCCAGGATCTGTTCAACATGTATGTGGAAAATACGAAAGTATGTGTCTGATGAGGGCAAGTCCCAGGCCTAACCTAGACAGAACATGCGTTATCCTCTAAAATATTGATCGAACCCAGGTTTAATCGACTGTTTCAGTGTGGTACCACATTACTACCTGATCCAAACCAGAAAAATACCCAGGATCTGTTCAACAAGTATGTGAAGAACGCGAAAATATGACCCTGATGAGGGCAAATCCCAGACCTATCCCAGACCAAGCTTGCGTTGTCCTCGAAAATATTGATGGAAACCAGGTTTAATTGACTGTTTCAGTGTGGTACCACATTACTACGTGATCCAATCCAGAAAAAGCCCAGGATCTAGCCATCAAGTATGAGTAATATGCGAAAGGATGAGCCTGATGAGGGCAAATCCTAGACCTAACCCAGACCTAACATGCGTTATCCTCTAAAATATTTATCAAGACCAGGTTTAATTGAATGTTTCAGTGTGGTACCACATTACTACGTGATCCAAACAGGAAAGAACCCAGGATCTGTTCAACATGTATGTGGAGAATACGAAAGTATGTGTCTGATGAGGGCAAGTCCCAGGCCTAACCTAGACAGAACATGCGTTATCCTCTAAAATATTTATCAAGACCAGCTTTAATTGAATGTTTCAGTGTGGTACCACATTACTACGTTATCCAAACCAGAAAAAAACCCAGGATCCGTTCAACAAGTATGTGAAGAATGCGAAAGTATGTGCCTGATGAGGGATAATCCCAGGCCTAGCCTAGACCTAACATGCGTTATCCTCTAAAATATTGACGGAAACCAGGTTTAATTGACTGTTTCAGTGTGGTACCACATTACTACAGGATCCAAACTAGAAAAAGCCCAGAATCTGGCCATCAAGTATGAGAAATATGCGAAATTACGAGCCTGATGAGAGCAAATCCCAGACCTAACCATGACCCAACATGCGTTATTCTCTGAAATATTGATCGGAACCAGGTTTAATGGACTGTTTCAGTGTGATACCACATTACTACGTGATCAAAACCAGAAAAAACCCAGGATCTGTTCAACAAGTATGTGAAAAACGCGAAACTATGAGCCTGATGAGGGCAAATCCCAGACCTATCCCAGACCTAACATGCGTTATCTTCTAAAATATTTATCAAGACCAGGTTTAATTGAATGCTTCAGTGTGGTACCACATTACTACGTGATCCAAACCACAAAGAACCCAGGATCCGTTCAACAAGTATGTGACGAATGCGAAAGTATGTGTATGATGAGGGCAAATCCCAGGCCTAACCTACATCTAACATGCGTTATCCTCAAGAATATTGTTCGAATCAGGTTTAATGGAATGTTTCCGTGTGCTACCACATTACTACGTGATCCAAAGCAGAAAAAACCAAGGATCCGTTCAACAAGTATGTGAAGAATGCGAAAGTATCTGTCTGATGAGGGAAAATCCCAGGCCTAACCTGGACCTAACATGCGTTACCCTCAAAAATATTTATCAAGACCAGGTTTAATTGAATGTTTCAGTGTGGTACCACATTAATACGTGATCCAAACAGGAAAAAACCCAGGATCTGTTCAACATGTATGTGGAAAATACGAAAGTATGTGTCTGATGAGGGCAAGTCCCAGGCCTGACCTAGACAGAACATGCGTTATCCTCTAAAATATTGATCGAACCCAGGTTTAATCGACTGTTTCAGTGTGGTACCACATTACTACCTGATCCAAACCAGAAAAATACCCAGGATCTGTTCAACAAGTATGTGAAGAACGCGAAAATATGACCCTGATGAGGGCAAATCCCAGACCTATCCCAGACCTAACTTGCGTTGTCCTCGAAAATATTGATGGAAACCTGGTTTAATTGACTGTTTCAGTGTGGTACCACATTACTACGTGATCCAATCCAAAAAAAGCCCTGGATCTAGCCATCAAGTATGAGTAACATGCGAAAGTATGAGCCTGATGAGGACAAATCCTAGACCTAACCCAGACCTAACACGCGTTATCCTCTAAAATATTTATCAAGACCAGGTTTAAGTGAATGTTTCAGTGTGGTACCACATTACTACGTGATCCAAACCTGAAAAAACCCAGGATCTGTTCAACAAGTATGTGGAGAATGCGAAACTATGTGTCTGATGAGGGCAAATCCCAGGCCTAACCTAGACATAACACGCGTTGTCCTCTAAAATATTGATCGAAACCAGGTTTAATGGACTGTTTCAGTGTGGTACCACTATACTACGGGATCCAAACCAGAAAAAGCCCAGAATCTGGCCACCAAGTATGAGAAATATGCGAAAGTACGAGCCTGATCAGGGCAAATCCCAGACCTATCCCAGACCAAACTTGTGTTGTCCTCTAAAATATTGATCGAAACCAGGTTTAATCGACTGTTTCAGTGTGGTACCACATTACTATGTGATCCAAACCAGAAAAAAACCCAGGATCTGTCCAACAAGTATGTGAAGAATGCGAAAGTATGAGCCTGACGAGGGCAAATCCCGGACCTATCCCAGACATAGCTTGCGTTATCCTCTAAAATATTGATCGAAACCAGGTAAAATCGAATATTTCTGTGTGGTACCACATTACTACGTGATCCGAACCTGAAAAAACCCAGGATCTGTTCAACAAGTATGTGGAGAATGCGAAACTATGTGTCTGATGAGGGCAAATCCCAGGCCTAATCTAGACAGAACATGCGTTATCCTCTAAAATATTGATCGAAACCAGGTTTAATGGACTGTTTCAGTGTGCTACCACATTACTACGTCATCCAAACCAGAAAAAACCCAGGATCCGTTCAACAAGTATGTGACGAATGCGAAAGTATGTGTGTGATGAGGGCAAATCCCAGGCCTAACCTAGACATAACATGCGTTATCCTCTTAAATATTGATCGAAATCAGGTTAAATGTACTGTTTCAGTGTGTTACCACATTACTACAGGATCCAAACTAGAAAAAGTCCAGAATCTGGCCATCAAGTATGAGAAATATGCGAAAGCGCGAGCCTGATGAGAGAAAATCCCAGACCTAACCTAGATCTAACATGCGTTATCCTCAAAAATATTGACCGAAACCAGGTTTAATGGACTGTTTCAGTGTGCTACCACATTACTACGTGATCCAAACCAGAAAAAACCCAGGATCCGTTCAACAAGTATGTGAAGAATGCGAAAGTATGTGTCTGATGAGGGCAAATCACAGGCCCAACCTAGACATAACATGCGTTATTCTCTAAAATATTGATCGAAACCAGGTTTAATGGACTGTTTCAGTGTGCTACCACATTACTACCTGATCCAAACCAGAAAAAACCCAGGATCCGTTCAACAAGTATGTGAAGAATGCGAAAGTATGTGTCTGATGAGGGCAAATCACAGGCCTTACCTAGACATAACATGCGTTATCCTCTAAAATATTGATCGAAACCAGGTTTAATGGACTGTTTCAATGTGGTACCACATTACTACGGGATCCAAACCAGAAAAAGCACAGGATCTGTCCAACATGTATGTGGAAAATGCGAAAGTATGTGTCTGATGAGGGCAAATCCCAGGCCTAACCTAGACAGAACATGCGTTGTCCTCTAAAATATTGATCGAAACCAGGTTTAATGGACTGTTTCAGTGTGCTACCACATTACTACGTGATCCAAACCAGAAAAAACCCAGGATCCGTTCAACAAGTATGTGAAGAATGTGAAAGTATGTGTCTGATGAGGGCAAATCACAGGCCTAACCTAGACATAACATGCGTTATTCTCTAAAATATTGATCGAAACCAGGTTTAATGGACTGTTTCAGTGTGGTACCACATTACAACGTGATCCAAACCAGAAAAACCCAAGGATCCGTTCAACAAGTATGTGGAGAATTCGAAAGTATGTGTCTGATGAGGGCAAATCACAGGCCTAACCTAGACATAACATGCGTTATCCTCTAAAATATTGATCGAAACCAGGTTTAATGGACTGTTTCAGTGTGGTACCACATCACTATGTGATCCAAACCAGAAAAATACCCAGGATCCGTTCAACAAGTATGTGAAGAATGCGAACGTATGTGTCTGATGAGGGCAAATCACAGGCCTAACCTAGACATAGCTTGCGTTATCCTCAAAAATATTGATCAAAACCAGGTTTAATGGACTGTTTCAGTGTGGTACCACATTACTAAGGGATCCAAACCAGAAAAAGCACAGAATCAGGCCATCAAGTATGAGAAATTTGCGAAAGTACGAGCCTGATGAGAGCAAAACCCAGACCTAACCTAGACCTAACATGAGTAATTCTCAAAAATATTGATCGAAACCAGGTTTAATCGACTGTTTCAGTGTGGTACCACATTACTACGTGATCCAATCCAGAAAGAGCCCTGGATCTAGCCATCAAGTATGAGAAATATGCGAAAGTATGAGCCTGATGAGGGCAAATCCTAGACCTAACCCAGACCTAACATGCGTTATCCTCTAAAATATTTATCAAGGCCAGGTTTAATTGAATGTTTCAGTGTGGTACCACATTAATACATGATCCAAACCTGAAAAAACCCAGGATCCGATCAACAAGTATGTGAAGAATGCGAAAGTATGTGTCTGATGAGGCAAAATCCCAGGCCTAACCTAGACCTAACATGCGTTACCCTCAAAAATATTGATAGAAACCAGGTTTAAAGGACTATTTCAGTGTGGTACCACATTACTACGTGATCCAAACCAGAAAAAGCCCAGAATCTGGCCATGAACTATGAGAAATATGCGAAAGTACGAGCCTGATGAGAGCAAATCCCAGACCTAACCAAGACCTAACATGCGTTATTCTCTAAAATATTGATCGAAACCAGGTTTAATGGACTGTTCCAGTGTGGTACCACATTACTACATGATCGAAACCAGAAAAAACCTGGGATCTGTTCAACAAGTATGTGAAGAACGCGAAAATATGACCCTGAGGAGGGCAAATCCCAGACCTATACCAGACCTAACTAGCGTTATCATCTAAGATATTGATCGAAACCAGGTTTAATCGACTGTTTCAGTGTGGTACCACATTACTACGTAATCCAAACCAGAGAAAGCACAGAATCTGGCTATCAAGTATGAGAGATTTGCGAATGTACGAGCCTGATAAGTGCAAATCCCAGACCTAACCTAGACCTAACATGAGTAATTCTCAAAAATATTGATCGAAACCAGGTTTAATCGACTGTTTCAGTGTGGTACCACATTACTACGTGATCCAATCCAGAAAAAGCCCTGGATCTAGCCATCAAGTATGAGAAATATGCGAAAGTATGAGCCTGATGAGGGCAAATCCTAGACCTAACCCAGACCTAACATGCGTTATCCTCTAAAATATTTATCAAGACCAGGTTTAATTGAATGTTTCAGTGTGGTACCACATTACTACGTGATCCAAACCTGAAAAAACCCAGGATCCGTTCAACAAGTATGTGAGGAATGCGAAAGTATGAGTCTGATGAAGGAAAATCCCAGACCTAACCTAGACCTAACATGAGTTATTCTCTAAAATATTGATCGAATCCAGGTTTAATGGGCTGTTTCAGTGTGCTACCACATTACTACGTGATCCAAACCAGAAAAAACCCAGGATCCGTTCAACAAGTATGTGAAGAATGCGGAAATATGACCCTGATGAGGGCAAATCCCGGGCCTAACCTAGACCTAACATGCGTTATCCTCAAAAATATTGATCGAAACCAGGTTTAATCGACTGCTTCAGTGTGGTACCACATTACTACCTGATCCAATCCAGAAAAAGCCCTGGGTCTAGCCATCAAGTATGAGAAATATGCGAAGGTATGAGCCTGATGTGGGCAAATCCTAGACCTAACCCAGACCTAACATGCGTTATCCTCTAAAATATTTATCAAGACCAGGTTTAATTGAATGTTTCAGTGTGGTACCACATTACTACGCGATCCAAACCTGAAAAAACCCAGGATCTGTTCAACAAGTATGTGGAGAATGCGAAAGTATGTGTCTGATGAGGGCAAATCACAGGCCTAACCTAGACATAACATGCGTTATCCTCTAAAATATTGATCGAAACCAGGTTTAATGGACTGTTTCAGTGTGGTACCACATCACTACGTGATCCAAACGAGAAAAATACCCAGGATCCGTTCAACAAATATGTGAAGAATGCGAAACTATGTGTCTGATGAGGGCAAATCACAGGCCTAACCTAGACATAACATGCGTTATCCTCAAAAATATTAATCGAAACCAGTTTTAATGGACTGTTTCAGTGTGGTACCACATTACTACGGGATCCAAACCAGAAAAAGCACAGAATCAGGCCATCAAGTATGAGAAATTTGCGAAGGTACGAGCCTGATGAGAGCAAATCCCAGACCTAACCTAGGCCTAACATGAGTAATTCTCAAATATATTGATCGAAAGCAGGTTTAATCGACAGTTTCAGTGTGGTACCACATTACTACGTGATCCAAACCAGAAAAAACCCAGGATCCGTTCAACAAGTATGTGAAGAATGCGAAAGTATGTGTCTGATGAGGGCAAATCCCAGGCCTAACCTAGACAGAACATGCGTTATTCTCTAAAATATTGGTCGAAACCAGGTTTAATTGACTGTTTCAGTGTGCTACCACATTACTACGTGATCCAAACCAGAAAAAACCCAGGATCCGTTCAACAAGTATGTGGAGAATGCGAAAGTATGTGTCTGATGAGGGCAAATCCCAGGCCTAACCTAGACATAACTAGCGTTATCATCTAAGATATTGATCGAAACCAGGTTTAATCGACTGTTTCAGTGTGGTACCACATTACTACGTAATCCAAACCAGAGAAAGCACAGAATCTGGCCATCAAGTATGAGAGATTTGCGAATGTACGAGCCTGATAAGTGCAAATCCCAGACCTAACCTAGACCTAACATGAGTTATTCTCAAAAATATTGATCGAAACCAGGTTTAATCGACTGTTTCAGTGTGGTACCACATTACTACGTGATCCAATCCAGAAAAAGCCCTGGATCTAGCCATCAAGTATGAGAAATATGCGAAAGTATGAGCCTGATGAGGGCAAATCCTAGACCTAACCCAGACCTAACATGCGTTATCCTCTAAAATATTTATCAAGACCAGGTTTAATTGAATGTTTCAGTGTGGTACCACATTACTACGTGATCCAAACCTGAAAAAACCCAGGATCCGTTCAACAAGTATGTGAAGAATGCGAAAGTATGTGTCTGATGAGGGAAAATCCCAGGCCTAACCTAGACCTAACATGCGTTACCCTCAAAAATATTGATAGAAACCAGGTTTAATCGACTAATTCAGTGTGGTACCACATTACTACGTGATCCAAACCAGAAAAAGCCCAGAATCTGGCCATCAACTATGAGAATTATGCGAAAGTACGAGCCTGATGAGAGCAAATCCCAGACCTAACCAAGACCTAACATGCGTTATTCTCTAAAATATTGAACGAAACCAGGTTTAATGGACTGTTTCAGTGTGATACCACATTACTACGTGATCCAAACCAGAAAAAACCCAGGATCCGTTCAACAAGTATGTGAGGAATGCGAAAGTATGAGTCTGATGAAGGAAAATCCCAGACCTAACCTAGACCTAACATGAGTTATTCTCTAAAATATTGATCGAATCCAGGTTTAATGGGCTGTTTCAGTGTGCTACCACATTACTACGTGATCCAAACCAGAAAAAACCCAGGATCCGTTCAACAAGTATGTGAAGAATGCGGAAATATGACCCTGATGAGGGCAAATCCCGGGCCTAACCTAGACCTAACATGCGTTATCCTCAAAAATATTGATCGAAACCAGGTTTAATCGACTGCTTCAGTGTGGTACCACATTACTACCTGATCCAATCCAGAAAAAGCCCTGGGTCTAGCCATCAAGTATGAGAAATATGCGAAGGTATGAGCCTGATGTGGGCAAATCCTAGACCTAACCCAGACCTAACATGCGTTATCCTCTAAAATATTTATCAAGACCAGGTTTAATTGAATGTTTCAGTGTGGTACCACACTACTACGTGATCCAAACCTGAAAAAACCCAGGATCTGTTCAACAAGTATGTGGAGAATGCGAAAGTATGTGTCTGATGAGGGCAAATCACAGGCCTAACCTAGACATAACATGCGTTATCCTCTAAAACATTGATCGAAACCAGGTTTAATGGACTGTTTCAGTGTGGTACCACATCACTACGTGATCCAAACGAGAAAAATACCCAGGATCCGTTCAACAAGTATGTGAAGAATGCGAAACTATGTGTCTGATGAGGGCAAATCACAGGCCTAACCTAGACATAACATGCGTTATCCTCAAAAATATTAATCGAAACCAGTTTTAATGGACTGTTTCAGTGTGGTACCACATTACTACGGGATCCAAACCAGAAAAAGCACAGAATCAGGCCATCAAGTATGAGAAATTTGCGAAGGTACGAGCCTGATGAGAGCAAATCCCAGACCTAACCTAGGCCTAACATGAGTAATTCTCAAATATATTGATCGAAAGCAGGTTTAATCGACAGTTTCAGTGTGGTACCACATTACTACGTGATCCAAACCAGAAAAAACCCAGGATCCGTTCAACATGTATGTGAAGAATGCGAAAGTATGTGTCTGATGAGGGCAAATCCCAGGCCTAACCTAGACAGAACATGCGTTATTCACTAAAATATTGGTCGAAACCAGGTTTAATTGACTGTTTCAGTGTGCTACCACATTACTACGTGATCCAAACCAGAAAAAACCCAGGATCCGTTCAACAAGTATGTGAAGAATGCGAAAGTATGTGTCTGATGAGGGCAAATCACAGGCCTAACCTAGACGTAACATGCGTTAACCTCTAAAATATTGATCGAAACCAGGTTTAATGGACTGTTTCAGTGTGGTACCACATTACTACGGGATCCAATCCAGAAAAAGCCCTGGGTCTAGCCATCAAGTATGAGAAATATGCGAAAGTATGAGCCTGATAAGGGCAAATCCTAGACCTAACCCAGACCTAACATGCGTTATCCTCTAAAATATTTATCAAGACCAGGTTTAATTGAATGTTTCAGTGCGGTACCACATTACTATGTGTCCAAACCTGAAAAAACCCAGGATCTGTTCAACTAGTATGTGGAGAATGCGAAAGTATGTGTCTGATGAGGGCAAATCCCAGGCCTAACCTAGACATAACTAGCGTTATCATCTAAGATATTGATCGAAACCAGGTTTAATCGACTGTTTCAGTGTGGTACCACATTACTACGTAATCCAAACCAGAGAAAGCACAGAATCTGGCCATCAAGTATGAGAGATTTGCGAATGTACGAGCCTGATAAGTGCAAATCCCAGACCTAACCTAGACCTAACATGAGTTATTCTCAAAAATATTGATCGAAACCAGGTTTAGTCGACTGTTTCAGTGTGGTACCACATTACTACGTGATCCAATCCAGAAAAAGCCCTGGATCTAGCCATCAAGTATGAGAAATATGCGAAAGTATGAGCCTGATGAGGGCAAATCCTAGACCTAACCCAGACCTAACATGCGTTATCCTCTAAAATATTTATCAAGACCAGGTTTAATTGAATGTTTCAGTGTGGTACCACATTACTACGTGATCCAAACCTGAAAAAACCCAGGATCCGTTCAACAAGTATGTGAAGAATGCGAAAGTATGTGTCTGATGAGGGAAAATCCCAGGCCTAACCTAGACCTAACATGCGTTACCCTCAAAAATATTGATAGAAACCAGGTTTAATCGACTAATTCAGTGTGGTACCACATTACTACGTGATCCAAACCAGAAAAAGCCCAGAATCTGGCCATCAACTATGAGAATTATGCGAAAGTACGAGCCTGATGAGAGCAAATCCCAGACCTAACCAAGACCTAACATGCGTTATTCTCTAAAATATTGAACGAAACCAGGTTTAATGGACTGTTTCAGTGTGATACCACATTACTACGTGATCCAAACCAGAAAAAACCCAGGATCCGTTCAACAAGTATGTGAGGAATGCGAAAGTATGAGTCTGATGAAGGAAAATCCCAGACCTAACCTAGACCTAACATGAGTTATTCTCTAAAATATTGATCGAATCCAGGTTTAATGGGCTGTTTCAGTGTGCTACCACATTACTACGTGATCCAAACCAGAAAAAACCCAGGATCCGTTCAACAAGTATGTGAAGAATGCGGAAATATGACCCTGATGAGGGCAAATCCCGGGCCTAACCTAGACCTAACATGCGTTATCCTCAAAAATATTGATCGAAACCAGGTTTAATCGACTGCTTCAGTGTGGTACCACATTACTACCTGATCCAATCCAGAAAAAGCCCTGGGTCTAGCCATCAAGTATGAGAAATATGCGAAGGTATGAGCCTGATGTGGGCAAATCCTAGACCTAACCCAGACCTAACATGCGTTATCCTCTAAAATATTTATCAAGACCAGGTTTAATTGAATGTTTCAGTGTGGTACCACACTACTACGTGATCCAAACCTGAAAAAACCCAGGATCTGTTCAACAAGTATGTGGAGAATGCGAAAGTATGTGTCTGATGAGGGCAAATCACAGGCCTAACCTAGACATAACATGCGTTATCCTCTAAAATATTGATCGAAACCAGGTTTAATGGACTGTTTCAGTGTGGTACCACATCACAACGTGATCCAAACGAGAAAAATACCCAGGATCCGTTCAACAAGTATGTGAAGAATGCGAAACTATGTGTCTGATGAGGGCAAATCACAGGCCTAACCTAGACATAACATGCGTTATCCTCAAAAATATTAATCGAAACCAGTTTTAATGGACTGTTTCAGTGTGGTACCACATTACTACGGGATCCAAACCAGAAAAAGCACAGAATCAGGCCATCAAGTATGAGAAATTTGCGAAGGTACGAGCCTGATGAGAGCAAATCCCAGACCTAACCTAGGCCTAACATGAGTAATTCTCAAATATATTGATCGAAAGCAGGTTTAATCGACAGTTTCAGTGTGGTACCACATTACTACGTGATCCAAACAAGAAAAAACCCAGGATCCGTTCAACAAGTATGTGAAGAATGCGAAAGTATGTGTCTGATGAGGGCAAATCCCAGGCCTAACCTAGACAGAACATGCGTTATTCTCTAAAATATTGATGGAAACCAGGTTTAATTGACTGTTTCAGTGTGGTACCACATTACTACGTGATCCAATCCAGAAAAAGCCCTGGGTCTAGCCATCAAGTATGAGAAATATGCGAAAGTATGAGCCTGATGTGGGCAAATCCTAGACCTAACCCAGACCTAACATGCGCTACCCTCAAAAATATTGTTAGAAACCAGGTTTAATCGACTGTTTCAGTGTGGTACCACGTTACTACGTGATCCAAACCAGAAAAAGCCCACAATCTGGCCATCAACTATGAGAAATATGCGAAAGTACGAGCCTGATGAGAGCAAATCCCAGACCTAACCAAGACCTAACATGCGTTATTCTCTAAATTACTGATCGAAACCAGGTTTAATGGACTGTTCCAGTGTGGTACCACATTACTACATGATCGAAACCAGAAAAAACCCAGGATCTGTTCAACAAGTATGTGAAAAACGCGAAACTATGAGCGTGATGAGGGCAAATCCCAGACCTATCCTAGACCTAACATGAGTTATCCTCTAAAATATTGATCGAAACCAGGTTTAATCGACTATTTCTGTGTGGTGCCACATTACTACGTGATCCAAACCAGAAAAATACCCAGGATCTGTTCAACAAGTATGTGAAGAACGCGGAAATATGACCCTGATGAGGGCAAATCCCAGGCCTAACCTAGACCTAACATGCGTTATCCTCAAAAATATTTATCGAAACCAGGTTTAATCGACTGTTTCACTGTGGTACCACGTTACTACCTGATCCGAACCAGAAAAATACCCAGGATCTGTTCAACAAGTATGTGAAGAACGCGAAAATATGACCCTGAGGAGGGCAAATCCCAGACCTATACCAGACCTAAGTAGCGTTATCATCTAAGATATTGATCGAAACCAGGTTTAATCGACTGTTTCAGTGTGGTACCACATTACTACGTGATCCAAACCAGTAAAAGCACAGAATCTGGCCATCAAGTATGAGAAATTTGCGAAAGTACGAGCCTGATAAGAGCAAATCCCAGACCTAACCTAGACCTAACATGAGTTATTCTCTAAAATATTGATCGAAACCAGGTTTAATGGACTGTTTCAGTGTGCTACCACATTACTACGTGATCCAAACCAGAAAAAACCCAGGATCCGTTCAACAAGTATGTGAAGAATGCGAAAGTATGTGTCGGATGAGGGAAAATCCCAGTACTAACCGAGACCTAACATGTGTTACCCTCAAGAATATTTATCAAGATCAGGTTTAATCGACTGTTTCAGTGTGGTACCACATTACTACGTGATCCAAACCAGAAAATAACCCAGGATCTGCACAACAGGTATGTGAAGAATGCGAAAGTATGAGCCTGACGAGGGCAAATCCCAGACCTATCCCAGACCTAACATGCGTTATCCTCTAAAATATTGATCGAAACCAGGCTTAATGGACTGTTTCAGTGTGGTACCACATTACTACGGGATCCAAACCAGAAAAAACCCAGGATCCGTTCAACAAGTATGTGAAGAATGCGAAAGTATGTGTCTGATGAGGGCAAATCACAGGCCTAACCTAGACATAACATGCGTTATCCTCTAAAATATTGATCGAGACCAGGTTTAATGGACTGTTTCAGTGTGGTACCACATTACTACGGGATCCAAGCCAGAAAAAGCACAGAATCAGGCCATCAAGTATGAGAAATTTGCGAAATTACGAGCCTGATGAGAGCAAATCCCAGACCTAACCTAGACCTAACATGAGTTATTCCCAAAAATATTGATCGAAAGCAGGTTTAATCGACTGTTTCAGTGTGGTACCACATTACTACGTGATCCAAACCAGAAAAAACCCAGGATATGTTCAACAAGTATGTGAAGAATGCGAAAGTATGAGCCTGACGAGGGCAAATCCCAGATCTATCCCAGACATAACTAGCGTTATCATCTAAGATATTGATCGAAACCAGGTTTAATGGACTGTTTCAGTGTGCTACCACATTACTACGTGATCCAAACCAGAAAAAACCCAGGATCCGTTCAACAAGTATGTGAAGAATGTGAAAGTATGTGTCTGATGAGGGCAAATCACAGGCCTAACCTAGACATAACATGCGTTATCCTCTAAAATATTGATCGAGACCAGGTTTGCTGGACTGTTTCAGTGTGGTACCACATTACTACGGGATCCAAACCAGAAAAAGCACAGAATCAGGCCATCAAGTATGAGAAATTTGCGAAAGTACGAGCCTGATGAGAGCAAATCCCAGACCTAACCTAGACCTAACATGAGTTATTCTCAAAAATATTGATCGAAAGCAGGTTTAATCGACTGTTTCAGTGTGGTACCACATTACTACGTGATCCAAACCAGAAAAAACCCAGGATACGTTCAACAAGTATGTGAAGAATGCGAAAGTATGAGCCTGACGAGGGCAAATCCCAGATCTATCCCAGACATAACTAGCGTTATCATCTAAGATATTGATCGAAACCAGGTTTAATGGACTGTTTCAGTGTGCTACCACATTACTACGTGATTCAATCCAGAAAAAGCTCTGGATCTAGCCATCAAGTATGAGAAATATGCGAAAGTATGAGCCTGATGACGGCAAATCCTAGACCTAACCCAGACCTAAAATGCGTTATCCTCTAAAATATTTATCAAGACCAGGTTTAATTGAATGTTTCAGTGTGGTACCACAATACCATGTGTCCAAACCTGAAAAAACCCAGGATCTGTCCAACAAGTATGTGGAGAATGCGAAAGTATGTGTCTGATGAGGGAAAATCACAGGCCTAACCTAGACCTAACATGCGTTACCCTCAAAAATATTGTTAGAAACCAGGTTTAATCGACTGTTTCAGTGTGGTACCACGTTACTACGTGATCCAAACCAGAAAAAGCCCACAATCTGGCCATCAACTATGAGAAATATGCGAAAGTACGAGCCTGATGAGAGCAAATCCCAGACCTAACCAAGACCTAACATACGTTATTCTCTAAAATACTGATCGAAACCAGGTTTAATGGACTGTTCCAGTGTGGTACCACATTACTACATGATCGAAACCAGAGAAAACCCAGGATCTGTTCAACAAGTATGTGAAAAACATGAAACTATGAGCGTGATGAGGGCAAATCCCAGACCTATCCTAGACCTAACATGAGTTATCCTCTTAAATATTGATCGAAACCAGGTTTAATCGACTATTTCTGTGTGGTGCCACATTACTACGTGATCCAAACCAGAAAAATACCCTGGATCTGTTCAACAAGTATGTGAAGAACGCGGAAATGTGACCCTGATGAGGGCAAATCCCAGGCGTAACCTAGACCTAACATGCGTTATCATCTAAGATATTGATCGAAACCAGGTTTAATCGACTGTTTCAGTGTGGTACCACATTACTACGTGATCCAAACCAGAAAAAACCCAGGATACGTTCAACAAGTATGTGAAGAATGCGAAAGTATGTGTCTGATGAGGGAAAATCACAGGCCTAACTTAGACCTCACATGCGTTATCCTCTAAAATCTCGATCGAAACTGGGTTTCATTTACTGTTTCAGTGTGGTTCCACATTACTACGTGATCCAATCCAGAAAAAGCCCTGGAACTAGCCATCAAGTATGAGAAATATGCGAAAGTACGAGCCTGATGAGAGCAAATCCCAGACCTAACCAAGACCTAACATGCGTTATTCTCTAAAATACTGATCGAAACCAGGTTTACTGGACTGTTCCAGTGTGGTACCACATTACTACGTGATCCAAACCAGAAAAAACCCAGGATACGTTCAACAAGTATGCGAAGAATGCGAAAGTATGTGTCTGATGAGGGAAAATCCCAGGCCTAACTTAGACCTAACATGCGTTATCCTCTAAAATATTGATCGAAACCAGGTTTAATGGACTGTTTCAGTGTGGTACCACATTTCTACGTGATCCAAACCAGAAAAAACCCAGGATCTGTTCAAGAAGTATGTGGATAATGCGAAAGTATGTGTCTGATGAGGGCAAATCCCAGGCCTAACCCAGACCTAACATGCGTTATCCTCTAAAATATCGATCGAAACTGGGTTTCATTTACTGCTTCAGTGTGGTACAACATTACTACGTGATCCAAACCTGAAAAAACCCAGGATCTGTTCAACAGGTATGTGGAGAATGCGAAAGTATGTGTCTGATGAGGGCAAATCCCAGGCCTAACCTAGACATAACATGCGTTATCCTCTAAAATGTTGATCGAAACCAGGTTAAATGGACTGTTTCAGTGTGGTACCACATTACTACGGGATCCAAACTAGAAAAAGTCCAGAATCTGGCCATCAAGTATGAGAAATATGCGAAAGTACGAGCCTGATGAGGGCAAATCCCAGGCCTAACCTAGACATAACATGCGTTATCCTCTAAAATATTGATCGAAGCCAGGTTTAATGGACTGTTTCAGTGTGCTACCACATTACTACGTGATCCAAACCAGAAAAAACCCAGGATCCGTTCAAGAAGTATGTGAAGAATGCGAAAGTATGTGTCGGATGAGGGAAAATCCCAGGCCTAACCTAGACCTAACATGCGCTACCCTCAAGAATATTGTTAGAAACCAGGTTTAATCGACTGCTTCAGTGTGGTACCACATTACTACGTGATCCAAACCAGAAAAAGCCCAGAATCTGGCCTTCGACTATGAGAAATATGCGAAAGTACGAGCCTGATGAGAGCAAATCCCAGACCTAACCAAGACCTAACATGCGTTATTCTCTAAAATACTGATCGAAACCAGGTTTAATGGACTGTTCCAGTGTGGTACCACATTACTACATGATCGAAACCAGAAAAAACCCAGGATCTGTTCAACAAGTGTGTGAAAAACGCGAAACTATGGGCGTGATGAGGGCAAATCCCAGACCTATCCTAGACCTAACATGAGTTATCCTCTAAAATATTGATCGACACCAGGTTTAATCGACTATTTCTGTGTGGTGCCACATTACTACGTGATCCAAACTAGAAAAATACCCAGGATCTGTTCAACAAGTATGTGAAGAACGCGGAAATATGACCCTGATGAGGGCAACTCCCAGGCCTAACCTAGACCTAACATGCGTTATCCTCAAAAATATTTATCGAAACCAGGATTAATCGACTGTTTCTGTATGGTACCACATTACTACCTGATCCAAACCAGAAAAATACCCAGGATCTGTTCAACAAGTATGTGAAGAACGCGAAAATATGAGCCTGAGGAGGGCAAATCCCAGACCTATACCAGACCTAACTAGCGTTATCATATAAGATATTGATCGAAACCAGGTTTAATCGACTGTTTCAGTGTGGTACCACATTACTACGTGATCCAAACCAGAAAAAGCCCAGAATCTGGCCATCAACTATGAGAAATATGCGAAAGTACGAGCCTGATGAGAGCAAATGCCAGACCTAACCAAGACCTAACATGCGTTATTCTCTAAAATACTGATCGAAACCAGGTTTAATGGATTGTTCCAGTGTGGTACCACATTACTACATGATCGAAACCAGAAAAAACCCAGGATCTGTTCAACAAGTATGAGAAATATGCGAAAGTACGAGCCTGATGAGGGCAAATCCTAGACCTAACCCAGACCTAACATGCGTTATCCTCTAAAATATATATCAAGACCAGGTTTAATTGAATGTTACAGTGTGGTACCACATTACTATGTGTCCAAACCTGAAAAACCCAGGATCTGTTCAACAAGTATGTGGAGAATGCGAAAGTATGTGTCTGATGAGGGCAAATCCCACGCCTAACCTAGACATAACATGCGTTATCCTCTAAAATATTGATCGAAGCCAGGTTTAATGGACTGTTTCAGTGTGCTACCACATTACTACGTGATCCAAACCAGAAAAAACCCAGGATCCGTTCAAGAAGTATGTGAAGAATGCGAAAGTATGTGTCGGATGAGGGAAAATGCCAGGCCTAACCTAGACCTAACATGCGTTACCCTCAAGAATATTGTTAGAAACCAGGTTTAATCGACTGTTTCAGTGTGGTACCACATTACTACGTGATCCAAACCAGAAATAACCCAGGATCTAGCCATCAAGTATGAGAAATATGCGGAAGAATGAGTCTGATGAGAGCAAATCTCACACCTAAACTAGACCTAACATGAATTATTCTCTAAAATATTGATGGAAACCAAGATTTATTGACTGTTTCAGTGTGGTACTACATTACTACGTGATGCAATTCAGAAAAAGCCTAGGATCTAGCCATCAAGTATGAGAAATATGCGAAAGAATGAGCCTGATGTGAGCAAATCCCAGACCTAACCTAGACCTAACATGAATTATTCTCTAAAATATTGATCGAAACCAGGTTTAATGGACTGTTTTAGTGTGGTACCACATTACTACGTGATCCAATGCAGAAATAGCTCAGGATCTATCTATGAAGTATGAGAAATATGCGAAAGTATGAGCCTGATGAGGGCAAATCCCAGACATAACCTAGACCTAACATGTGTTATCCTCTAAAATAAAAATCGAATCCAGGTTTATTGGTATGCTTCAGTGTGGTAGCACATTACTACGTGATCGAAACCAGAAAAAACCCGGGATCTGTTCAAGAAGTATGTGATGAATGCGAAAGTGTGAGACTGATGAGGGCAAATCCCCAGACCTATCCCAGACATAACTTGCGTTATCCTCTAAAATATTGATCGATACCAGGTTTAATTGACAGTTTTAGTGTGGCACCACTTTACTACGTGATACAAAGCAGAAAAAACCCTCGATGAGGTCAACATGTATGTCAAAACTGCGAAAGTATGACCCTGATGAGGGCATATCCCAGGCCTAACCTAGACCTAACATGCGTTATCCTCAAAAATATTGATCGAAACCAGGTTTAATCGACTGTTTCAGTGTGGTACCACATTACTACGTGATCCAAACCAGAAAAAAACCCAGGATCTGTTGAACAAGTATGTGAAGTATGCGAAAGTATGAATCTGATGAGGGCTAATCCCAGGCCTAACCTAGACATAACATGCGTTATCCTCTGAAATATTGATCGAAACCTGGTTGAGTGGACTGTTTCAGTGTGGTACCACATTACTGCGTGATCCAAACCAGGAAAAACCCAGTATCTAGCCATCAAGTATGTGAAATATGCGAAAGAATGAGCCTGATGAGAGCAAATCCCAGACCTAACCTAGACCTAACATGTGTTATCCTCAAAAATATTGATCGAAACCTGGTTTAATGGACTGTTTCAGTGTGGTACCACATTACTACGTGATCAAATCCAGGAAGAGCCCAGGAACTAGCCATGAAGTATTAGATATATGCGAAAGTATGATCCTGACGAGGGCAAATCCTAGACCTAACCCAGACCTAACATGCGTTATCCTCAAAAATATTGATCGAAACCAGGTTTAATGGACTGTTTCAGTGTGGTACCACATTACTACGTGATCCAAACTAGAAAAAACCCAGGATCTGTTCAACAAGTATGTGAAAAACGCGAAAGTATGACCCTGATGAGGGCAAATCCCAGGCCTAACCTAGACCTAACATGCACTATCCTCTAAAATATTGATCGAAACCAGGTTTACTGCACTGTTTCAGTGTGGTTCCACTTTACTACGTGATCCAAAGCAGAAGAAACCCTCGATCAGGTCAACACGTATGTTAAAACTGCGAAAGTATGACCCTGATGAGGGCAAATCGCAGGCCTAACCTAGACCTAACATGCGTTATCCTCTAAAATATTCATCGAAACAATGTTTAATGGATGGTTTCAGTGTGGTAACACATTACTACGTGATCCAAACCAGAAAAAACCGAGATCTGTTCAACAAGTATGTGAAAAACGCGAAAGTATGAGCCTGATGAGGGCAAATCCTAGACCTAACCCAGACCTAACATGCGTTATCCACTAAAATATTTATCATGACCAGGTTTAATTGAATGTTTCAGTGTGGTACCACATTACTACGTGATCCAAGCCAGAAATAGCCCAGGATCTAGCCATGAAGTATGAAAAATATGCGAAAGTATGAGCCTGATGAGGGCAAATCCTAGACATAACCCAGACCTAACGTGCGTTATCCTCTAAAATATTTATCAAGACCAGGTTTAATTGATTGTTTCAGTGTGGTACCACATTACTACGTGATCCACACCAGAAAAAACCCAGGATCCGTTCAAGAAGTATGTGAAAAATGCGAAAGCATGTGTCTGATGAGTGAAAATCTCAGGCCTAACCTAGACCTACCATGCGTTATCCTCTAAAATATTGATCGAAACCAGGTTTAATTGACCGTTTTAGTGTGGTTCCACTTTACTATGTGATCCAAAGCAGAAAAGCCCTCGATCAGGTCAACATGCATGTCAAAACTGCGAAAGTATGACCCTGATGAGGGCAAATCCCAGACCTATCCCAGACCTAACATGCGTTATCCTCAAAAATATTGATCGAAACCAGGTTTAATCGACTGTTTCAGTGTGGTACCACATTACTACGTGATCCAAACCAGAAAAAAACCCAGGATCTGTTTATCAAGTATGTGAAGTATGCGTAAGTATGAGTCTGATGAGGGCAAATCCCAGGCCTAACCTAGACATAACATACGTTATCCTCTAAAATATTGATCGAAACCAGGTTTAGTGGACAGTTTCAGTGTGGTACCACATTACTGCGTGATCCAAAACAGAAAAAAACCAGGATCTGTTCAACAAGTATGTGAAAAATGCGAAAGTATGACCCTGATGAGGGCAAATCCCATACCTATCTCAGACCTAACTTGCGTTGTCCTCTAAAATATTGATCGAAACCAGGTTTAATTGACTGTTTTAGTGTGGTACCACTTTACTACGTGATCCATAGCAGAAAAAACCCTCGATTAGGTCTACATGTATGTTAAAACTGCGAAAGTATGACCCTGATGAGGGCAAATCCCGGGCCTAACCTAGAGCTAACATGCGTTATCCTCTAAAATATTTATCAAGACCAGGTTTAATTGAATGTTTCAGTGTGGTACCACACTACTGCGTGATCCAAACCAGAAAAAACCCAGGATCTGTTCAACAAGTATGTGAAAAATGCGAAAGTATGATCCTGACGAGGGCAAATCCCAGACCTATCCCAGACCTAACTTGAGTTGTCCTCTAAAATAGTGATGGAAACCAGGTTTAATGGACTGTTTCAGTGTTGTACCACATTACTACGTGATCCAAACCAGAAAAGGCCCAGAATCTGGCCATCAAGTGTGAGAAATATGCGAAAGCATGACCCTGTTGAGACTATCCCAGACCTAACTTGAGTTGTCCTCTAAAATAGTGATGGAAACCAGGTTTAATTGTCTGTTTCAGTGTGGTACTACATTACTGCGTGACGCAATCCAGAAAAAGCCCAGGATCTAGCCATGAAGTATGGGAAATATGCGAAAGAATGAGTCTGATGAGAGCAAATCCCACACCTAAACTAGACCTAACATGAATTATTCTCTAAAATATTGATGGAAACCAAGATTTAATGACTGTTTCAGTGTGGTACTACATTACTACGTGATACAATCCAGAAAAAGCCTAGGATCTAGCCATCAAGTATGAGAAATATGCGAAAGGATGAGCCTGACGTGAGCAAATCCCCGACCTAACCTAGACCTAACATGAACTATTCTCTAAAATATTGATCGAACCAGGTTTCATGGACTGTTTTAGTGTGGTACCACATTACTACGTGATCCAAACCATAAAAAACCCAGGAGCTGTTCAACAAGTATATGAAGAATGCGAAAGTATGAGTCTGATGAGGGCAAATCCCAGGCCTAACCTAGACCTAACATGCGTTATGCTCATATATATTGATCGAAACCAGGTTTAATTGACTGTTTCAGTGTGCTACTAAATTACTACGTGATCCAATCCACAAAAAGCCCAGAATCTGCCCATCAAGTATGAGAAATATGCGAAAGTACGAGCCTGATGAGGGCAAATCCCAGAACTAACCTAGGCCTAACATGCGTTATGCTCAAAGATATTGATCGAAACCAGGTTTAATCGACTGTTTCAGTGAGGTACCACATTACTACGTGATCCAAACCGGAAAAAAACCCAGGATCTGTTCAACAAGTATGTGAAGTATGCGAAAGTATGAGTCTGATGAGGGCAAATCCCAGGCCTAACCCAGACCTAACTTGCGTTGTCCTCTAAAATATTGATGGAAACCAGGTTTAATTGACTGTTTCAGTGTTGCACTACATTACTACGTGATGCAATCCAGTAATAGCCCAGGATCTAGCCATGAAGTATGGGAAATATGCGAAAGTATGAGCCTGATGAGGGCAAATCCTAGACCTGACCCAGACATAACTTGCGTTATCCTCTAAAATATTGATCGAAACCAGGTTTAAATGACTGTTTCAGTGTGGTGCCACATTACTACGTGATCCAATCTATAAATAGCCCAGGATCTAGCCATGAAGTATGAGAAATATGCGAAGGTATGGGTCTGATGGGGGCAAATCCCAGGCCTAACCTAGACCTAGCATGCGTTATCCTCAAAAATATTGATCGAAACCAGGTTTAATGGACTGCTTCAGTGTGGTACCACATTACTACGTGATCCAAACCAGAAAAGGCCCAGAATCTGGCCATCAAGTATGAGAAATATGCGAAAGAATGAGCCTGACGTGAGCAAATCCCAGACCTAACCTAGACCTAACATGAATTATTCTCTAAAATATTGATCGAAACCAGGTTTAATGGACTGTTTCAGTGGGGTACCACTTTACTACGTGATCCAAAGCAGAAAAAACCGAGATCTGTTCAACAAGTATGTGAAAAACGCGAAAGTATGAGCCTGATGGGGGCAAATCCTAGACCTAACCCAGACCTAACATGCGTTATCCACTAAAATATTTATCATGACCAGGTTTAATTGAATGTTTCAGTGTGGTACCACATTACTGCGTGATCCAATCCAGGAAGAGCCCAGGATCCGTTCAAGAAGTATGTGAAAAATGCGAAAGTATGTGTCTGATGAGTGAAAATCTCAGGCCTAACCTAGACCTAACATGCGTTATCCTCTAAAATATTGATAGAAACCACGTTGAGTGGACTGTTTCAGTGTGGTACCACATTACTACGTGATCCAAACCAGAAAAAACCCAGGATCTGTTCAACAAGTATGTGAAAAACGCGAAAGTATGACCCTGATGAGGGCAAATCCCAGGCCTAACCTAGACCTAACATGCATTATCCTCTAAAATATTGATCGAAACCAGGTTTAATGGACTGTTTCAGTGGGGTACCACTTTACTACGTGATCCAAAGCAGAAAAAACCCTCGATCAGGTCAACATGTATGTTAAAACTGCGAAAGTATGACCCTGATGAGGGCAAATCGCAGGCCTAACCTAGACCTAACATGCGTTATCCTCTAAAATATTCATCGAAACCAGGTTTAATGGATTGTTTCAGTGTGGTAACACATTACTACGTGATCCAAACCAGAAAAAACCGAGATCTGTTCAACAAGTATGTGAAAAACGCGAAAGTATGAGCCTGATGGGGGCAAATCCTAGACCTAACCCAGACCTAACATGCGTTATCCACTAAAATATTTATCATGACCAGGTTTAATTGAATGTTTCAGTGTGGTACCACATTACTGCGTGATCCAATCCAGGAAGAGCCCAGGATCCGTTCAAGAAGTATGTGAAAAATGCGAAAGTATGTGTCTGATGAGTGAAAATCTCAGGCCTAACCTAGACCTAACATGCGTTATCCTCTAAAATATTGATCGAAACCAGGTTTAATTGACCGTTTTAGTGTGGTTCCACTTTACTACGTGATCCAAAGCAGAAAAGCCCTCGATCAGGTCAACATGCATGTCAAAACTGCGAAAGTATGACCCTGCTGAGGGCAAATCCCAGGTCTAACCCAGACCTAACATGCGTTATCCTCAAAAAAATTGATCGAAACCAGGTTTAATCGACTGTTTCAGTGTGGTACCACATTACTACGTGATCCAAACCAGAAAAAAACCCAGGATCCGTTCAACAAGTATATGAAGAATGCGAAAGTATGAGTCTGATGAGGGCAAATCCCAGGCCTAACCTAGACCTAACATGCGTTATGCTCATATATATTGATCGAAACCAGGTTTAATCGACTGTTTCAGTGTGCTACTAAATTACTACGTGATCCAATCCACAAAAAGCCCAGAATCTGCCCATCAAGTATGAGAAATATGCGAAAGTACGAGCCTGATGAGAGCAAATCCCAGAACTATCCTAGACCAAACATGCGTTATGCTCAAAAGATATTGATCGAAACCAGGTTTAATCGACTGTTTCAGTGTGGTACCACATTACTACGTGATCCAAACCGGAAAAAAACCCAGGATCTGTTCAACAAGTATGTGAAGTATGCGAAAGTATGAGTCTGATGAGGGCAAATCCCAGGCCTAACCCAGACCTAACTTGCGTTGTCCACTAAAATATTGATGGAAACCAGGTTTAATTGACTGTTTCAGTGTTGCACTACATTACTACGTGATGCAATCCAGAAATAGCCCAGGATCTAGCCATGAAGTATGAGAAATATGCGAAAGTATGAGCCTGATGAGGGCAAATCCTAGACCTAACCCAGACATAACTTGCGTTATCCTCTAAAATATTGATCGAATCCAGGTTTAATTGACTGTTTTAGTGTGGTACCACTTTACTACGTGATCTAAAGCAGAGAAGCCCTCGATCAGGTCAACATGCATGTCAAAACTGCGAAAGTATGACCCTGATGAGTGAAAATCTCAGGCCTAACATAGACATAACATGCGTTATCCTCAAAAATATTGATCGAAACCAGGTTTAATCAACTGTTTCAGTGTGGTACCACATTACTACGTGATCCAAACAAGAAAAAAACCCAGGAGCTGTTCAACAACTACGTGAAGAATGCGAAAGTATGTGTCTGATGAGGGCAAATCCCAGGCCAAACCTAGACCTAACATGCGTTATGCTCATAAATATTGATCGAAACCAGGTTTAATCGACTGTTTCAGTGTGCTACTGCATTACTACGTGATCCAATCCACAAAAAGCCCAGAGTCTGCCCATCAAGTATGAGAAATATGCGAAAGTACGAGCCTGATGAGAGCAAATCTCCAGACCCAACCTAGACCTAACATGCGTTATGCTCAAAAATATTGTTCGAAACCAGGTTTAATCGACTGTTTCAGTGTGGTACCACATTACTACGTGATCCAAACCGGAACAAAACCCAGGATCTGTTCAACAAGTATGTGAAGTATGCGAAAGTATGAGTCTGATGAGGGCAAATCCCAGGCCTAACCCAGACCTAACTTGCGTTGTCCTCTAAAATATTGTTGGAAACCAGGTTTAATTGACTGTTTCAGTGTTGTACTACATTACTACGTGATGCAATCCAGAAATAGCCAAGGATCTAGCCATGAAGTACGAGAAATATGCGAAAGTATTAGCCTGATGAGGGCCAATCCTAGACCTAACCCAGACCTAATATGCGTTATCCACTAAAATATTTATCAAGACCAGGTTTAATTGAATGTTTCAGTGTGGTACCGCATTACTACGTGAACCAAACCAGTAAAAACACAGGATTCGTTCAACAAGTATGTGAAGAATGCGAAAGTATGAGTCTGATGAGTGAAAATCCCAGGACTAACCTAGACCTAACATGCGTATTCCTCAATAATATTGATCGAAACCAGGTTTAATCGACTGTGTCAGTGTAGTACCGCATTACTACGTGATCCAAACCAGAAAAAAACCCGGGATCTGTTCATCGAGTATGTGAAGTGTGCGAAACTATGAGTCTGATGAGGGCAAATCCCAGAACTATCCCAGACCTAACATGCGTTATCCACTAAAATATTTATCATGACCAGGTTTAATTGACTGTTTCAGTGTGGTTCTACATTACTACGTGATCCAATCCACAAAAAGCCCACGATCTAGCCATCAAGTATGAGAAATATGCGAAAGAATGAGCCTGATGAGAGCAAATCCCAGTCCTAACCTAGACCTAACATGTGTTATCCTCAAAAATATTGATCGAAACCAGGTTTAATGGACTGTTTCAGTGTGGTACCACATTACTACGTGATCCAATCCAGAAAGAGCCTTTGATCTAGCCATGAAGTATTAGAAATATGCGAAAGTATGAGCCTGATGAGGGCAAATCCTAGACCTTACCCTGACCTAACATGCGTTATCCTCTAAAGTATTGATCGAAACCAGGTTTAATTGAATGTTTCAGTGTGGTACCACATTACTACGTGATCCAAACCAGTAAAAACACGGGATCCGTTCAACAAGTATGTGAAGAATGCGAAAGTATGAGTCTGATGAGTGAAAATCCCAGGCCTAACCTAGACCTAACATGCGTTATCCTCAAAAATATAGGTCGAAACCAGGTTTAATCGACTGTTTCAGTTTGGTACCACATTACTATGTGATCCAAACCAGAAAAAAACCCAGGATCTGTTCAACAAGTATGTGAAGTATGCGAAAGTATGAATCTGATGAGGGCTAATCCCAGGCCTAACCTAGACATAACATGCGTTATCCTCTAAATTATTGATCGAAACCAGGTTGAGTGGACTCTTTCAGTGTGGTACCACATTACTGCGTGATCCAAACCAGGAAAAACCCAGTATGTAGCCATCAAGTATGTGAAATATGCGAAAGAATGAGCCTGATGAGAGCAAATCCCAGACCTAACCCAGACCTAACATGCGTTATCCTCAAAAATATTGATCGAAACCAGGTTTAATGGACTGTTTCAGTGTGGTACCACATTACTACGTGATCCAAACTAGAAAAAACCCAGGATCTGTTCAAGAAGTATGTGAAAAACGCGAAAGCATGAGCCTGATGAGGGCGAATCCCAGACCTATCCCAGACCTAACTTGCGTTATCCTCTAAAATATTGATCGAAACCAGGTTTAATGGAATGTTTCAGTGTGGTACCACTTTACTACGTGATCCAAAGCAGAAAAAACCCTCGATCAGGTCAACATGTATGTTAAAACTGCGAAAGTATGACCCTGATGAGGGCAAATCGCAGGCCTAACCTAGACCTAACATGCGTTATCCTCTAAAATATTCATCGAAACCAGGTTTAATGGATTGTTTCAGTGTGGTAACACATTACTACGTGATCCAAACCAGAAATAGCCCAGGATCTAGCCATGAAGTATGAAAAATATGCGAAAGTATGAGCCTGATGAGGGCAAATCCTAGACATAACCCAGACCTAACATGCGTTATCCTCAAAGATATTGATCGAAACCAGGTTTAATGGACTGTTTCAGTGTGGTACCACATTACTATGTGATCCAAACCAGAAAAAACCCAGGATCTGTTCAACAAGTATGTGAAAAACGCGAAAGTATGAGCCTGATGAGGGCGTATACCAGACTTATCCCAGACCTAACTTGCGTTATCCTCTAAAATATCGATCGAAACCAGGTTTACTTTGCTGTTTCAGTGTGGTAACACATTACTACGTGATCCAATCCAGAAATAGGCCAGGATCTAGCCATGAAGTGTGAGAAATATGCGAAAGTATGAGCCTGATGAGGGCAAATCCTAGACCTAACCCAGACCTAACATGCGTTATCCACTAAAATATTTATCATGACCAGGTTTAATTGAATGTTTCAGTGTGGTACCACATTACTACGTGATCCAAACCAGAAATAGCCCAGGATCTAGCCATGAAGTATGAAAAATATGCGAAAGTATGAGCCTGATGAGGGCAAATCCTAGACATAACCCAGACCTAACATGCGTTATCCTCAAAGATATTGATCGAAACCAGGTTTAATGGACTGTTTCAGTGTGGTACCACATTACTATGTGATCCAAACCAGAAAAAACCCAGGATCTGTTCAACGAGTATGTGAAAAACGCGAAAGTATGAGCCTGATGAGGGCGTATACCAGACTTATCCCAGACCTAACTTGCGTTATCCTCTAAAATATTGATGGAAACCAGGTTTAATTGTCTGTTTCAGTGTTGTACTACATTACTACGTGATCCAGTCCAGAAATAGCCCAGGATCTAGCCATCAAGTATGAGAAATATGCGAAAGAATGAGCCTGATGAGAGCAAATCCCAGACCTACCCTAGACCTAACATGTATTATTCTCTAACATATTTATCGAAACCAGGTTTTATGGACTGTTTCAGTGTGGTACCACATTACTACGCGATCCAAACCAGAAAAAACCCAGGATCTGTTCAACAAGTATGTGAAAAACGCGAAAGTATGAGCCTGATGGGGGCAAATCCCAGACATACCCTAGACCTAACATGAATTATTCTCTAACATATTGATCGAAACCAGGTTTAATGGACTGTTTCAGTGTGGTACCACATTACTACGTGATCCAAACCAGAAAAAACCCAGGATCAGTTCAACAAGTATGTGAAAAACGCGAAAGTATGAGCCTGCTGAGGGCAAATCCCAGACCTAACCTAGACCTAACATACGCTGTCCTCTAAAATATTGATGGAAACCAGGTTTAATTGACTGTTTCAGTGTTGTACTTCATTACAACGTGATGCAATCCAGAAAAAGCCCAGGATCTAGCCACCAAGTATGTGAAAAACGCGAAAGTATGACCCTGATGAGGGCAAATCCCATACCTATCTCAGACCTAACTTGCGTTGTCCTCTAAAATATTGATCGAAACCAGGTTTAATTGACTGTTTTAGTGTGGTACCACTTTACTACGTGATCCATAGCAGAGAAAACCCTCGATTAGGTCTACATGTATGTTAAAACTGCGAAAGTATGACCCTGATGAGGGCAAATCCCAGGCCTAACCTAGAGCTAACATGCGTTATCCTCTAAAATATTTATCAAGACCAGGTTTAATTGAATGTTTCAGTGTGGTACCACACTACTGCGTGATCCAAACCAGAAAAAACCCAGGATCTGTTCAACAAGTATGTGAAAAATGCGAAAGTATGATCCTGACGAGGGCAAATCCCAGACCTATCCCAGACCTAACTTGAGTTGTCCTCTAAAATAGTGATGGAAACCAGGTTTAATTGACTGTTTCAGTGTGGTACTACATTACTACGTGATGCAATCCGGAAATAGCCCAGGATCTAGCCATGAATTATGAGAAATATGCGAAAGTATGAGCCTGATGAGGGCAAATCCTAGACCTAACCCTGACCTAACATGCGTTATCCTCAAAAATATTGATCGAAACCAGGTTTAATGGACTGTTTCAGTGTTGTACCACATTACTACGTGATCCAAACCAGAAAAGGCCCAGAATCTGGCCATCAAGTGTGAGAAATATGCGAAAGCATGACCCTGTTGAGACTATCCCAGACCTAACTTGAGTTGTCCTCTAAAATAGTGATGGAAACCAGGTTTAATTGTCTGTTTCAGTGTGGTACTACATTACTGCGTGACGCAATCCAGAAAAAGCCCAGGATCTAGCCATCAAGTATGAGAAATATGCGAACGAATGAGCCTGATGAGACAAAATCCCAGACCTAACCTAGACCTAACATTAATTATTCTCTAAAATATTGATCCAAACCAGGTTTAATGGACTGTTTCAGTGTGGTACCACTTTACTACGTGATCCAAAGCAGAAAAAACCCTCGATCAGGTCAACATGTATGTTAAAACTGCGAAAGTATGACCCTGATCAGGGCAAATCCCAGGCCTAACCTAGACCTAACATACGCTGTCCTCTAAAATATTGATGGAAACCAGGTTTAATTGACTGTTTCAGTGTTGTACTTCATTACTACGTGATGCAATCCAGAAAAAGCCCAGGATCTAGCCATCAAGTATGAGAAATATGCGAAAGTATGAGCCTGATGAGGGCAAATCCTAGACCTAACCCAGACCTAACATGCGTTATCCACTAAAATATTTATCATGACCAGGTTTTATTGAATATTTCAGTGTGGTACCACATTACTACGTGATCCACACCAGAAAAAACCCAGGATCCGTTCAAGAAGTATGTGAAAAATGCGAAAGTATGTGTCTGATGAGTGAAAATCTCAGGCCTAACCTAGACCTAACATGCGTTATCCTCTAAAATATTGATCGAAACCAGGTTTAATTGACCGTTTTAGTGTGGTACCACTTTACTACGTGATCCAAAGCAGAAAAGCCCTCGATCAGGTCAACATGCATGTCAAAACTGCGAAAGTATGACCCTGATGAGGGCAAATCCCAGACCTATCCCAGACCTAACATGCGTTACCCTCAAAAATATTGAGCGAAACCAGGTTTAATCGACTGTTTCAGTGTGGTACCACATTACTACGTGATCCAAACCAGAAAAAAACCCTGGAGCTGTTCAACAAGTACGTGAAGAATGCGAAAGTATGTGTCTGATGAGGGCAAATCCTAGACCTTACCCTGACCTAACATGCGTTATCCTCTAAAATATTTATCAAGACCAGGTTCAATTGAATGTTTCAGTGTGGTACCACATTACTACGTGATCCAAACCAGTAAAAACACAGGATCCGTTCAACAAGTATATGAAGAATGCGAAAGTATGAGTCTGATGAGGGCAAATCCCAGGCCTAACCTAGACCTAACATGCGTTATGCTCATATATATTGATCGAAACCAGGTTTAATCGACTGTTTCAATGTGCTACTAAATTACTACGTGATCCAATCCACAAAAAGCCCAGAATCTGCCCATTAAGTATGAGAAATATGCGAAAGTACGAGCCTGATGACAGCAAATCCCAGGCCTAACCTAGGCCTAACATGTGTTATCCTCTAAAATATTTATCAAGACCAGGTTTAATTGAATGTTTCAGTGTGGTACCACATTACTGCATGATCCAAACCAGAAAAAACCCAGGATCTGTTCAACAAGTATGTGAAAAATGCGAAAGTATGATCCTGACGAGGGCAAATCCCAGACCTAACCCAGACCTAACTTGCGTTATCCTCTAAAATATTGATCGAAACCAGGTTTAATGGAATGTTTCAGTGTGGCACCACGTTACTACGTGATCCAAAGCAGAAAAGACCCTGGATTAGGTCAACATGTATGTTAAAACTGCGAAAGTATGACCCTGATGAGGTCAAATCCCAGGCCAAACCTAGACCTAACATGCGTTATCCTCTAAAATATTGATCGAAACCAGGGTTAATCGACTATTTCAGTGTGGTACTACATTACTACGTGATCCAATCCAGAAAGAGCCCAGGATCTAGCCATCAATTATGAGAAATATGCGAAAGAATGAGCCTGATGAGAGCAAATCCCAGACCTAACCTAGACCTAACATGTGTTATCCTCAAAAATATTGATCGAAACCAGGTTTAATGGACTGTTTCAGTGTGGTACTACATTAGTACGTGATGCAATCCAGAAATAGCCCAGGATCTAGCCATGAATTATGAGAAATATGCGAAAGTATGAGCCTGATGAGGGCAAATCCAAGACCTAACCCAGACCTAACATGCGTTATCCTCAAAAATATTGATCGAAACCAGGTTTAATTGACTGTTTCAGTGTGGTGCCACATTACTACGTGATCCAATCTATAAATAGCCCAGGATCTAGCCATGAAGTATGAGAAATATGCGAAGGTATGGGTCTTATGGGGGCAAATCCCAGGCCTAACCTAGACCTAGCATGCGATATCCTCTAAAATATTTATCAAGACCAGGTTTAATTGAATGTGTCAGTGTGGTACCACATTACTACGTGAACCAAACCAGTAAAAACACAGGATCCGTTCAACAAGTATGTGAAGAATTCGAAAGTATGAGTCTGATGAGTGAAAGTCCCAGGACTAACCTATACCTAACATGCGTTATCCTCAATAATATTGATCGAAACAAGGTTTAATCGACTGTGTCAGTGTGGCACCGCATTACTAAGTAATCCAAACAAGAAAAAAACCAGGATCTGTTCAGCGAGTATGTGAAGTGTGCGAAACTATGAGTCTGATGATGGCAAATCCCAGAACTATCCCATACCTAACATGCGTTATCCTCTAAAATAGTGATCGAAACCAGGGTTAATTGACTGTTTCAGTGTGGTTCTACATTACTACGTGACCCAATCCAGAAAAAGCCCAGGATCTAGCCATCAATTATGAGAAATATGCGAAAGAATGAGCCTGATGAGAGCAAATCCCAGACCTAACCTAGACCTAACATGTGTTATCCTCAAAAATATTGATCGAAACCAGGTTTAATGGACTGTTTCAGTGTGGTACTACATTAGTACGTGATGCAATCCAGAAATAGCCCAGGATCTAGCCATGAATTATGAGAAATATGCGAAAGTATGAGCCTGATGAGGGCAAATCCAAGACCTAACCCAGACCTAACATGCGTTATCCTCAAAAATATTGATCGAAACCAGGTTTAATGGACTGTTTCAGTGTGGTACCACATTACTACGTGACCCAAACTAGAAAAAACCCAGGATCTGTTCAACAAGTATGTGATGAGTGCGAAAGTATGAGTCTGATGAGTGAAAATCCCAGGCCTAACCTAGACCTAACATGCGTTATGCTCAAAAATATTTATCGAAACAAGGTTTAATCGACTGTTTCAGTGTGGTACTACATTACTACGTGATGCAATCCAGAAAAAGCCCAGGATCTAGCCATCAAGTATGAGAAATATGCGAAAGTATGATCCTGACGAGGGCAAATCCTAGACCTAACCTAGACATAACATGCCTTATCCTCTAAAATATTAATCGAAACCAGGTTTAATGGATCGTTTCAGTGTGGTAACACATTACTACGTGATCCAAACCAGAAAAAACCGAGATCTGTTCAACAAGTATGTGAAAAACGCGAAAGTATGAGCCTGATGAGGGCGTATCTCAGACTTATCCCAGACCTAACTTGCGTTATCCTCTAAAATATTGATCGAAACCAGGTTTACTTTGCTGTTTCAGTGTGGTAACACAATACTACGTGATCCAATCCAGAAATAGCCCTGGATCTAGCCATGAATTATGAGAAATATGCGTAAGTATGAGCCTGATGAGGGCAAATCCTAGACCTAACCCAGACCTAACATGCGTTATCCTCTAAAATATTTATCAAGACCAGGTTTAATTGATTGTTTCAGTGTGGTACCACATTACTACGTGATCCACACCAGAAAAAACCCAGGATCCGTTCAAGAAGTATGTGAAAAATGCGAAAGTATGTGTCTGATGTGTGAAAATCTCAGGGCTAACCTAGACCTAACATGCGTTATCCTCTAAAATATTAATCGAAACCAGGTTTAATTGACCGTTTTAGTGTGGTACCACATTACTACGTGATCCAAAGCAGAAAAGCCCTCGATCAGGTCAACATACATGCCAAACTGCGAAAGTATGACCCTGATGAGGGCAAATCCCAGACCTATCCCAGACCTAACATGCGTTATCCTGAAAAATATTGATCGAAACCAGGTTTAATCGACTGTTTCAGTGTGGTACCACATTACTACGTGATCCAAACCAGTAAAAACACAGGATCCGTTCAACAAGTATATGAAGAATGCGAAAGTATGAGTCTGATGAGGGCAAATCCCAGGCCTAACCTAGACCTAACATGCGTTATGCTCATATATATAGATCGAAACCAGGTTTAATCGACTGTTTCAGTGTGCTACTAAATTACTACGTGATCCAATCCACAAAAATCCCAGAATCTGCCCATCAAATATGAGAAATATGCGAAAGTACGAGCCTGATGAGAGCAAATCCCAGACCTAACCTAGACCTAACATGCGTTATGCTCAAAAATATTGATCAAAACCAGGTTTAATCGTCTGTTTCAGTGTGGTACCACATTACTACGTGATCCAAACCGGAAAGAACCCAGGATCTGTTCAACAACTATGTGAAGAATGCGAAAGTATGAGTCTGATGAGGGCAAATCCCAGGCCTAACCCAGACCTAACTTGCGTTGTCCTCTAAAATATTGATGGAAACCAGGTTTAATTGACTGTTTCAGTGTTGCACTACATTACTACGTGATGCAATCCAGAAATAGCCCAGGATCTAGCCATGAAGTATGAGAAATATGCGAAAGTATGAGCCTGATGAGGGCAAATCCCAGACCTAACCCAGACATAACTTGCGTTATCCTTTAAAATATTGATCGAAACCAGGTTTAATTGACTGTTTCAGTGTGGTGCCACATTACTACGTGATCCAATCTATAAATAGCGCAGGATCTAGCCATGAAGTATGAGAAATATGCGAAGGTATGGGTCTTATGGGGGCAAATCCCAGGCCTAACCTAGACCTAGCATGCGATATCCTCTAAAATATTTATCAAGACCAGGTTTAATTGAATGTGTCAGTGTGGTACCACATTACTACGTGAACCAAACCAGTAAAATCACAGGATCCGTTCAACAAGTATGTGAAGAATGCGAAAGTATGAGTCTGATGAGTGAAAATCCCAGGACTAACCTAGACCTAACATGCGTTATCCTCAATGATATTGATCGAAACCAGGTTTAATCGACTGTGTCAGTGTGGCACCGCATTACTAAGTAATCCAAACCAGAGAAAAAACCAGGATCTGTTCAGCGAGTATGTGAAGTGTGCGAAACTATGAGTCTGATGAGGGCAAATCCCAGAACTATCCCATACGTAACATGCGTTATCCTCTAAAATAGTGATCGAAACTATGGTTAATTGACTGTTTCAGTGTGGTTCTACATTACTACGTGCTCCAATCCAGAAAAAGCCCAGGATCTAGCCATCAATTATGCGAAATATGCGAAAGAATGAGCCTGATGAGAGCAAATCCCAGACCTAACCTAGACCTAACATGTGTTATCCTCAAAAATATTGATCGAAACCAGGTTTAATGGACTGTTTCAGTGTGGTACTACATTACTACGTGATGCAATCCCGAAATAGCCCAGGATCTAGCCATGAATTATGAGAAATATGCGAAAGTATGAGCCTGATGAGGGCAATTCCTAGACCTAACCCAGACCTAACATGCGTTATCCTCAAAAATATTGATCGAAACCAGGTTTAATGGACTGTTTCAGTGTGGTACCACATTACTACGTGATCCAAACTAGAAAAAACCCAGGATCTGTTCAACAAGTATGTGATGAATGCGAAAGTATGAGTCTGATGATTGAAAATCCCAGGCCTAACCTAGACCTAACATGCGTTATGCTCAAAAATATTTATCGAAACCAGGTTTAGTCGACTGTTTCAGTGTGGTACCACATTAATACGTGATCCAAACCAGAAAAAAACCTAGGATCTGTTCAACAAGTATGTGAAGTATGCGAAAGTATGAGTCTGATGAGGGCTAATCCCAGGCCTAACCTAGACATAACATGCGTTATCCTCTAAAATATTGATCGAAACCAGGTTTAATGGACTGTTTCAGTGTGGTACCACACTACTACGTGATCCAAACTAGAAAAAACCCAGGATCTGTTCAACAAGTATGTGAAAAACGCGAAAGTATGAGCCTGATGAGGGCGTATCCCAGACTTATCCCAGACCTAACTTGCGTTATCCTCTAAAATATTGATCGAAACCAGGTTTACTTCGCTGTTTCAGTGTGGTAACACATTACTACGTGATCCAATCCAGAAATAGCCCAGGATCTAGCCATGTATTATGAGAAATATGCGAAAGTATGAGCCTGATGAGGGCAAATCCTAGACAGAACCCAGACCTAACATGCGTTATCCCCTAAAATATTTATCAAGACTAGGTTTAATTGATTGTTTCAGTGTGGTACCACAATACTACGTGATCCACACCAGAAAAAACCCAGGATCCGTTCAAGAAGTATGTGAAAAATGCGAAAGTATGTGTCTGATGAGTGAAAATCTCAGGGCTAACCTAGACCTAACATGCGCTATCCTCTAAAATATTGATCGAGACCAGGTTTAATTGACCGTTTTAGTGTGGTACCACATTACTACGTGATCCAAAGCAGAAAAGCCCTCGATCAGGTCAACATGCATGTCAAAACTGCGAAAGTATGACCCTGATGAGGGCAAATCCCAGGCCTAACCTAGACCTAACATGCGTTATGATCATATATATTGATCGAAACCAGGTTTAATCGACTGTTTCAGTGTGCTACTAAATTACTACGTGATCCAATCCTCAAAAAGTCCAGAATCTGCCCATCAAGTATGAGAAATATGCGAATGTACGAGCCTGATGAGAGCAAATCCCAGACCTAACCTAGACCTAGCATGCTTTATGCTCAAAAATATTGATCGAAACCAGGTTTAATGGACTGTTTCAGTGTGGTACTACATTACTACGTGATGCAATCCAGAAATAGCCCAGGATCTAGCCATGAATTATGAGAAATATGCGAAAGTATGAGCCTGATGAGGGCAATTCCTAGACCTAACCCAGACCTAACATGCGTTATCCTCAAAAATATTGATCGAAACCAGGTTTAATGGACTGTTTCAGTGTGGTACCACATTACTACGTGATCCAAACCAGAAAAAAACCTGGGATCTGTTCAACAAGTATGTGAAGTATGCGAAAGTATGAGTCTGATGAGCGCTAATCCCAGGCCTAACCTAGACATAACATGCGTTATCCTAATATTGATCGAAACCAGGTTGAGTGGACTGTTTCAGTGTGGTACCACACTACTGCGTGATCCAAACCAGAAAAAACCCAGGATCTGTTCAACAAGTATGTGAAAAATGCGAAAGTATGATCCTGACGAGGGCAAATCCCAGACCTATCCCAGACCTAACTTGCGTTGTCCTCTAAAATATTGATGGAAACCAGGTTTAATTGACTGTTTCAGTGTGGTACTACATTACTACGTGATACAATCCAGAAATAGCCCAGGATTTAGCCATCAATTATGAGAAATATGCGAAAGTATGACCCTGATGAGGGCAAATCCCAGACCTAACCTAGACCTAACATGCATTATCCTCAAAAATATTGATCGAAACCAGGTTTAATGGACTGTTTCAGTGTGGTACTACATTACTACGTGATGCAATCCAGAAATAGCCCAGGATCTAGCCATGAATTATGAGAGATATGCGAAAGTATGAGCCTGATGAGGGCAATTCCTAGACCTAACCAAGACCTAACATGCGTTATCCTCAAAAATATTGATCGAAACCAGGTTTAATGGACTGTTTCAGTGTGGTACCACATTACTACGTGATCCAAACCAGAAAATATCACAGGATCTGTTCAACGAGTAAGTGAAGAAAGCGAAAGTATGAGCCTGATGTGGGCTAATCCCAGACCTATCCCAGACCTAACTTGCGTTATCCTCTAAAATATTGATCGAAACCAGGTTGAATTGACTGTTTTAGTGTGGTACCACATTACTACGTGATCCAAAGCAGAAAAAACCCTGGATTAGGTCAACATGTATGTTAAAACTGCGAAAGTATGACCCTGATGAGGCCAAATCCCAGACCTATCCCAGACCTAACTTCCGTTATCCTCTAAAATATTTATCCAGACCAGTTTTCATTGAATGTTTCAGTGTGGTACCACATTACTACGTGATCCAATCCAGAAAAAACCCAGAATCCGATCAACAAGTATGTGAACAATGCGAAAGTATGAGTCTGATGAGTGAAAATCCCAGGCCTAACCCAGACCTAACTTGCGTTGTCCTCTAAAATATTGATGGAAACCAGGTTTAATTGACTGTTTCAGTGTTGCACTACATTACTACGTGATGCAATCCAGAAATAGCCCAGGATCTAGCCATGAAGTATGAGAAATATGCGAAAGTATGAGCCTGATGAGGGCAAATCCCAGACCTAACCCAGACATAACTTGCGTTATCCTTTAAAATATTGATCGAAACCAGGTTTAATTGACTGTTTCAGTGTGGTGCCACATTACTACGTGATCCAATCTATAAATAGCGCAGGATCTAGCCATGAAGTATGAGAAATATGCGAAGGTATGGGTCTTATGGGGGCAAATCCCAGGCCTAACCTAGACCTAGCATGCGATATCCTCTAAAATATTTATCAAGACCAGGTTTAATTGAATGTGTCAGTGTGGTACCACATTACTACGTGAACCAAACCAGTAAAATCACAGGATCCGTTCAACAAGTATGTGAAGAATGCGAAAGTATGAGTCTGATGAGTGAAAATCCCAGGACTAACCTAGACCTAACATGCGTTATCCTCAATGATATTGATCGAAACCAGGTTTAATCGACTGTGTCAGTGTGGCACCGCATTACTAAGTAATCCAAACCAGAGAAAAAACCAGGATCTGTTCAGCGAGTATGTGAAGTGTGCGAAACTATGAGTCTGATGAGGGCAAATCCCAGAACTATCCCATACGTAACATGCGTTATCCTCTAAAATAGTGATCGAAACTATGGTTAATTGACTGTTTCAGTGTGGTTCTACATTACTACGTGCTCCAATCCAGAAAAAGCCCAGGATCTAGCCATCAATTATGCGAAATATGCGAAAGAATGAGCCTGATGAGAGCAAATCCCAGACCTAACCTAGACCTAACATGTGTTATCCTCAAAAATATTGATCGAAACCAGGTTTAATGGACTGTTTCAGTGTGGTACTACATTACTACGTGATGCAATCCCGAAATAGCCCAGGATCTAGCCATGAATTATGAGAAATATGCGAAAGTATGAGCCTGATGAGGGCAATTCCTAGACCTAACCCAGACCTAACATGCGTTATCCTCAAAAATATTGATCGAAACCAGGTTTAATGGACTGTTTCAGTGTGGTACCACATTACTACGTGATCCAAACTAGAAAAAACCCAGGATCTGTTCAACAAGTATGTGATGAATGCGAAAGTATGAGTCTGATGATTGAAAATCCCAGGCCTAACCTAGACCTAACATGCGTTATGCTCAAAAATATTTATCGAAACCAGGTTTAGTCGACTGTTTCAGTGTGGTACCACATTAATACGTGATCCAAACCAGAAAAAAACCTAGGATCTGTTCAACAAGTATGTGAAGTATGCGAAAGTATGAGTCTGATGAGGGCTAATCCCAGGCCTAACCTAGACATAACATGCGTTATCCTGTAAAATATTGATCGAAACCAGGTTGAGTGGACTGTTTCAGTGTGGTACCACACTACTGCGTGATCCAAACCAGAAGAAACCCAGGATCTGTTCATCAAGTATGAGAAATATGCGAAAGTATGACCCTGATGAGGGCAAATCCCAGACCTAACCTAGACCTAACATGCATTATCCTCAAAAATATTGATCGAAACCAGGTTTAATGGACTGTTTCAGTGTGGTACTACATTACTACGTGATGCAATCCAGAAATAGCCCAGGATCTAGCCATGAATTATGAGAAATATGCGAAAGTATGAGCCTGATGAGGGCAATTCCTAGACCTAACCCAGACCTAACATGCGTTATCCTCGAAAATATTGATCGAAACCAGGTTTAATGGACTGCTTGAGTGTGGTACCACATTACTACGTGATCCAAACTAGAAAAAACCCAGGATCTGTTCAACAAATATGTGATGAATGCGAAAGTATGAGTCTGATGAGTGAAAATCCCAGGCCTAACCTAGACCTAACATGCGTTATCCTCAAAAATATAGATCGAACCCAGGTTTAATCGACTGTTTCAGTGTGGTACCACACTACTACGTGATCCAAACTAGAAAAAACCCAGGATCTGTTCAACAAGTATGTGAAAAACGCGAAAGTATGAGCCTGATGAGGGCGAATCCCAGACCTATCCCAGACCTAACTTGCGTTATCCTCTAAAATATTGATCGAAACCAGGTTTAATGGACTGTTTCAGTGTGGTACCACACTACTACGTGATCCAAACTAGAAAAAACCCAGGATCTGTTCAACAAGTATGTGAAAAACGCGAAAGTATGAGCCTGATGAGGGCGTATCCCAGACTTATCCCAGACCTAACTTGCGTTATCCTCTAAAATATTGATCGAAACCAGGTTTACTTTGCTGTTTCAGTGTGGTAACACATTACTACGTGATCCAATCCAGAAATAGCCCAGGATCTAGCCATGTATTATGAGAAATATGCGAAAGTATGAGCCTGATGAGGGCAAATCCTAGACAGAACCCAGACCTAACATGCGTTATCCCCTAAAATATTTATCAAGACTAGGTTTAATTGATTGTTTCAGTGTGGTACCACAATACTACGTGATCCACACCAGAAAAAACCCAGGATCCGTTCAAGAAGTATGTGAAAAATGCGAAAGTATGTGTCTGATGAGTGAAAATCTCAGGGCTAACCTAGACCTAACATGCGCTATCCTCTAAAATATTGATCGAGACCAGGTTTAATTGACCGTTTTAGTGTGGTACCACATTACTACGTGATCCAAAGCAGAAAAGCCCTCGATCAGGTCAACATGCATGTCAAAACTGCGAAAGTATGACCCTGATGAGGGCAAATCCCAGGCCTAACCTAGACCTAACATGCGTTATGATCATATATATTGATCGAAACCAGGTTTAATCGACTGTTTCAGTGTGCTACTAAATTACTACGTGATCCAATCCTCAAAAAGTCCAGAATCTGCCCATCAAGTATGAGAAATATGCGAATGTACGAGCCTGATGAGAGCAAATCCCAGACCTAACCTAGACCTAGCATGCTTTATGCTCAAAAATATTGATCGAAACCAGGTTTAATGGACTGTTTCAGTGTGGTACTACATTACTACGTGATGCAATCCAGAAATAGCCCAGGATCTAGCCATGAATTATGAGAAATATGCGAAAGTATGAGCCTGATGAGGGCAATTCCTAGACCTAACCCAGACCTAACATGCGTTATCCTCAAAAATATTGATCGAAACCAGGTTTAATGGACTGTTTCAGTGTGGTACCACATTACTACGTGATCCAAACCAGAAAAAAACCTGGGATCTGTTCAACAAGTATGTGAAGTATGCGAAAGTATGAGTCTGATGAGCGCTAATCCCAGGCCTAACCTAGACATAACATGCGTTATCCTAATATTGATCGAAACCAGGTTGAGTGGACTGTTTCAGTGTGGTACCACACTACTGCGTGATCCAAACCAGAAAAAACCCAGGATCTGTTCAACAAGTATGTGAAAAATGCGAAAGTATGATCCTGACGAGGGCAAATCCCAGACCTATCCCAGACCTAACTTGCGTTGTCCTCTAAAATATTGATGGAAACCAGGTTTAATTGACTGTTTCAGTGTGGTACTACATTACTACGTGATACAATCCAGAAATAGCCCAGGATTTAGCCATCAATTATGAGAAATATGCGAAAGTATGACCCTGATGAGGGCAAATCCCAGACCTGACCTAGACCTAACATGCATTATCCTCAAAAATATTGATCGAAACCAGGTTTAATGGACTGTTTCAGTGTGGTACTACATTACTACGTGATGCAATCCAGAAATAGCCCAGGATCTAGCCATGAATTATGAGAGATATGCGAAAGTATGAGCCTGATGAGGGCAATTCCTAGACCTAACCAAGACCTAACATGCGTTATCCTCAAAAATATTGATCGAAACCAGGTTTAATGGACTGTTTCAGTGTGGTACCACATTACTACGTGATCCAAACCAGAAAATATCACAGGATCTGTTCAACGAGTAAGTGAAGAAAGCGAAAGTATGAGCCTGATGTGGGCTAATCCCAGACCTATCCCAGACCTAACTTGCGTTATCCTCTAAAATATTGATCGAAACCAGGTTGAATTGACTGTTTTAGTGTGGTACCACATTACTACGTGATCCAAAGCAGAAAAAACCCTGGATTAGGTCAACATGTATGTTAAAACTGCGAAAGTATGACCCTGATGAGGCCAAATCCCAGACCTATCCCAGACCTAACTTCCGTTATCCTCTAAAATATTTATCCAGACCAGTTTTCATTGAACGTTTCAGTGTGGTACCACATTACTACGTGATCCAATCCAGAAAAAACCCAGGATCCGATCAACAAGTATGTGAACAATGCGAAAGTATGAGTCTGATGAGTGAAAATCCCAGGCCTAACCTAGACCTAACATGCGTTATACTCTAAAATATTGATCGAAACCTGGTTTAATCGACTGTTTCAGTGTGGTACCACATTACTATGTGATCCAAACCAGAAAATAACCCAGGATCTGTTCAACGAGTATGTGAAGTGTGCGAAAGTATGAGTCTGATGAGTGAAAATCCCGGACCTAACCTAGACCGAACATGAATTATTCTCTAAAATATTGATCGAAACCAGGTTTAATGGACTGTTTCAGTGTGGTCCCACATTACTACGTGATCCAATCCAGAAAAAACCCAGGATCCGTTCAACAAGTATGTGAAGAATGCGAAAGTATGAGTCTGATGAGTGAAAATCCCAGACCTAACCTAGACGTAACATGCGTTATCCTCAAAAAAATTGATCGAAACCTGGTTTAATCGACTGTTTCAGTGTGGTACCACATTACTATGTGATCCAAACCAGAAAATAACCCAGGATCTGTTCAACGAGTATGTGAAGAATGCGAAAGTATGAGTCTGATGAGTGAAAATCCCAGACCTAACCTAGACCTAACATGCGTTATACTCTAAAATATTGATCGAAACCTGGTTTAATCGACTGTTTCAGTGTGGTACCACATTACTATGTGATCCAAACCAGAAAATAACCCAGGATCTGTTCAACGAGTATGTGAAGTGTGCGAAAGTATGAGTCTGATGAGTGAAAATCCCGGACCTAACCTAGACCGAACATGAATTATTCTCTAAAATATTGATCGAAACCAGGTTTAATGGACTGTTTCAGTGAGGTCCCACATTACTACGTGATCCAAACCAGAAAAAACCCAGGATCCGTTCAACAAGTATGTGAAGAATGCGAAAGTATGAGTCTGATGAGTGAAAATCCCAGGCCTAGCCTAGACCTAACATGTGTTATACTCTAAAATATTGATCGAAACCTGGTTTAATCGACTGTTTCAGTGTGGTACCACATTACTATGTGATCCAAACCAGAAAATAACACAGGATCTGTTCAACGAGTATGTGAAGAAAGCGAAAGTATGAGCCTGATGTGGGCTAATCCCAGACCTATCCCAGACCTAACTTGCGTTATCCTGTAAAATATTGATCGAAACCAGGTTTAATGGACTGTTTCAGTGTGGTACCACATTACTACGTGATCCAAAGCAGAAAAAACCCTGGATTAGGTCAACAAGTATGTGAAGTATGCGAAAGTATGAGTCTGATGAGGGCAAATCCCAGGACTAACCTAGACATAACTTTCGTTATCCTCTAAAATATTGATCGCAACCAGGTTTAATGGACTGTTTCAGTGTGGTACCACATTACTACGTGATCCAATCCAGAAAAAACCCAGGATCCGTTCAACAAGTATGTGAAGAATGCGAAAGTATGAGTCTGATGAGTGAAAATCCCAGGCCTAACCTAGACCTAACATGCGTTATACTCTAAAATATTGATCGAAACCTGGTTTAATCGACTGTTTCAGTGTGGTACCACATTACTATGTGATCCAAACCAGAAAATAACCCAGGATCTCTTCAACGAGTATGTGAAGTGTGCGAAAGTATGAGTCTGATGAGGTCAAATCCCAGACCAATCCCAGACTTAACTTGCGTTATCCTCTGAAATGTTGATCGAAACCAGGTTTAGTTGACTGTTTCAGCGTGCTACCACATTACTACGTGATACGAATCCAGAAATAGCCCAGGATCTAGTCATGATGTATGAGAAAGATGCGAAAGTATGAGCATGATGAGGGCAAATTCTAGAACTGACCCAGACCTAACATGCGTTATCCTCTAAAATATTGATCGAAACCAGGTTGAATTGACTGTTTTAGTGTGGTACCACATTACTACGTGATTCAAAGCAGAAAAAACCCTGGATTAGGTCAACATGTATGTTAAAACTGCGAAAGTATGACCCTGATGAGGCCAAATCCCAGACCTATCCCAGACCTAACATGCGTTATCCTCTAAAATATTGATCGAAACCAGGTTGAATTGACTGTTTTAGTGTGGTACCACATTACTACGTGATCCAAAGCAGAAAAAACCCTGGATTAGGTCAACATGTATGTTAAAACTGCGAAAGTATAACCCTGATGAGGCCAAATCCCAGACCTATCCCAGACCTAACTTGCGTTATCCTCTAAAATATTTATCCAGACCAGTTTTCATTGAATGTTTCAGTGTGGTACCACATTACTACGTGATCCAATCCAGAAAAAACCCAGGATCTGTTCAACGAGTATGTGAAGTGTGCGAAAGTATGAGTCTGATGAGGTCAAATCCCAGACCAATCCCAGACTTAACTTGCGTTATCCTCTAAGATATTGATCGAAACCAGGTTTAATGAACTGTTTCAGCGTGGTACCACATTACTACGTGATACAATCCAGAAATAGCCCAGGATCTAGCCATGATGTATGAGAAAGTTGCGAAAGTATGAGCATGATGAGGGCAAATTCTAGACCTGACCCAGACCTAACATGCGTATTCCCCTATAATATTTATCGAGACCAGGTTTAATTGACTGTTTCAGTGTGGTCCCACATTACTACGTGATCCAAACCAGAAAAAACCCAGGATCCGTTCTACAAGTATGTGAAGAATGCGAAAGTATGAGTCTGATGAGTGAAAATCCCAGGCCTAACCTAGACCTAACATGCGTTATCCTCAAAAATATTGATCGAAACCTGGTTTAATCGACTGTTTCAGTGTGGTACCACATTACTATGTGATCCAAACCAGAAAGTAACCCAGGATATGTTCAACGAGTATGTGAAGTGTGCGAAAGTATGAGTCTGATGAGGTCAAATGCCAGACCAATCCCAGACTTAACTTGCGTTATCCTCTAAAATATTGATCGAAACCAGGTTTAATCGACTGTTTCAGTGTGGTCCCACATTACTACGTGACCCAAACCAGAAAAAACCCAGGATCCGTTCAACAAGTATGTGAAAAACGCGAAAGTATGAGCCTGATGAGGGCAAATCCCAGACCTATCCCAGACCTAACTTGCGTTGTCCTCTAAAATATTGATGGAAACCAGGTTTAATTGACTGTTTCAGTGTTGTACTTCATTACTACGTGATGCAATCCAGAAAAAGCTCAGGATCTAGCCATCAAGTATGACAAATATGCGAAGGTATGAGCCTGATGAGAGCAAATCCCAGACCTATCCCAGACCTAACTTGTGTTATCCTCCAAAATATTGATCGAAACCAGGTTTAATTGACTGTTTTAGTGTGGTACCACATTACTACGTGATCCACACCAGAAAAAACCCATGATCTGTTCAACAAGTATGTGAAGAACGCGAAACTGTGAGCCTGATGAGGGCAAATCTTAGACCTAACCCAGACCTAAGATGCGTTATCCTCTAAAATATTTATCCAGACAAGCTTTCATTGAGTGTTTCAGTGTGGTACCACTTTACTACGTGATCCAATCCAGAAATAGCCCAGGATCTAGCCATGAAGTATGAGAAATATGCGATAGTAAGAGCCTGATGAGGGCAAATCCTAGACCTATCCCAGACCTAACTTGCGTTATCCTCTAAAATATTGATCGAAACCAGGTTTAATTGACTGTTTCAGCGTGGTAGCACATTACTACGTGATACAATGCAGAAACAGCCCAGGATGTAGCCATGAAGTGTGAGAAATATGCGAAAGTATGAGCCTGATGAGGGCAAATCCTAGACGTAACCCAGACCTAACATGCGTTATCCTCTAAAATATTTATCAAGACCAGGTTTAATTGAATGTTCAGTGTGGTACCACATTACTACGTGATCCAAACCAGAAGAAACCCAGGATCCGTTCAACAAGTATGTGAAGAATGCGAATGTATGAGTCTGATCAGTGAAAATCTCAGGCCTTACCTAGACCTAACTTGCGTTGTCCTCTATAATATTGATGGAAACCAGGTTTCATTGACTGTTTCAGTGTGGTACTACATTACTACGTGATGCAATCCAGAAAAGGCCCAGGATCCGTTCAACAAGTATGTGAAGAATGCGAAAGTATGAGCCTGATGAGGGCAAATCTTAGACATAACCTTGACCTAACATGCGTTATCCTCTAAAATATTGAGCGAAACCAGGTTTGATGGACTGTTTCAGTGTGGTACCACACTTCTACAGGATCGAAACCAGAAAAAACCCAGGATCCGTTCGACAAGTATGTGAAGTGTGCGAAAGTATCAGTCTGATGAGTGAAAATCCCAGGGCTAACCTAGACCTTACATGCGTTATCCTCTAAAATATTGAGCGAAACCAGGTTTAATGGACTGTTTCTGTGTGGTACCACACTACTACGTGATCCAAACCAGAAAAAACCCAGGATCCGTTCAACAAGTATGTGAAGTGTGCGAAAGTACGAGCCTGATGAGAGCAAATCCCAGACCTAACCTAGACCTAACATGAATTATTCTCTAAAATATTGGTCGAAACCAGGTTTAATCGACTGTTTCAGTGTGGTCACACACTACAACATGATCCAAACCAGAAAAAACCCAGGATCCGTTCAACAAGTATGTGAAGAATGCGAAAGTATGAGTCTGATGAGTGAAAATCCCAGGCCTAACCTAGACCTAACATGCGTTATCCTCAAAAATATTGATCGAAACCTGGTTTAATCGACTGTTTCAGTGTGGTACCACATTACTACGTGATCCAAACCAGAAAAAACCCAGGATCCGTTCAACAAGTATGTGAAGTGTGCGAAAGTACGAGCCTGATGAGAGCAAATCCCAGACCTAACCTAGACCTAACATGAATTATTCTCTAAAATATTGGTCGAAACCAGGTTTAATTGACTGTTTCAGTGTGGTCCCGCATTACTACGTGACCCAAACCAGAAAAAACCCAGGATCCGTTCAACAAGTATGTGAAAAACGCGAAAGTGTGAGCCTGATGAGGGCAAATCCCAGACCTATCCCAGACCTAACTTGCGTTATCCTCTAAAATATTGATCGAAACCAAGTTTAATCGACTGTTTCAGTGTGGAACCACATTACTACGTGTTCCAAACCAGAAAAAACCCAGGATCCGTTCAACAAGTATGTGAAGAAGGCGAAAGTATGAGTCTGATCAGTGAAAATCTCAGGCCTAACCTAGACCTAACATGCGTTATCCTCAAAAATATTGATCGAAAACTTGTTTAATCGACTGTTTCAGTGTGGTACCACATTACTATGTCATCCAAACCAGAAAGTAACCCAGGATCTCTTCAACGAGTATGTGAAGTGTGCGAAAGTATGAGTCTAATGAGGTCAAATCCCAGACCTATCCCAGACTTAACTTGCGTTATCCTCTAAAATATTGATCGAAACCAGGTTTAATCGACTGTTTCAGTGTGGTCCCACACTACGACATGATCCAAACCAGAAAAAACCCAGGATCCGTTCAACAAGTATGTGAAGAATGCGAAAGTATGAGTCTGATGAGTGAAAATCCCAGGCCTAACCTAGACCTAACATGCGTTATCCTCAAAAATATTGATCGAAACCTGGTTTAATCGACTGTTTCAGTGTGGTACCACATTACTATGTGATCCAAACCAGAAAATAACCCAGGATCTGTTCAACGAGTATGTGAAGTGTGCGAAAGTATGAGTCTGATGAGGGCAAATCCCATACCTATCCCAGACCTAACATGCGTTATCCTCTAAAATATTTATCAAGACCAGGTTTAATTGATTGTTTCAGTGTAGACCCACATTACTACGTGATCCAAACCAGAAAAAACCCAGGATCCGTTCAACAAGTATGTGAAGAATGCGAAAGTATGAGTCTGATGAGTGAAAATCCCAGGCCTGACCTAGACCTAACATGCGTTATCCTCTAAAATATTGAGCGAAACCAGGTTTAATGGACTGTTTCAGTGTGGTACCACACTACTACGTGATACAAACCAGAAAGTAACCCAGGATCTGTTCAACGAGTATGTGAAGTGTGCGAAAGTATGAGTCTGATGAGTGAAACTCCCAGGCCTAACCTAGACCTAACATGCGTTATCCTCAAAAATATTTATCGAAACCTGGTTTAATCGACTGTTGCAGTGTGGTACCACATTACTATGTGATCCAAACCAGAAAGTAACCCAGGATCTGTTCAACGAGTATGTGAAGTGTGCGAAAGTATGAGTCTGATGAGGTCAAATCCCAGACCTATCCCAGACTTAACTTGCGTTATCCTCGAAAATATTGATCGAAACCAGGTTTAATGGACTGTTTCAGTGTGGTACCACACTACTACGTGATACAAACCAGAAAAAACCCAGGATCTGTTCAACAAGTATGTGAAAAACGCGAAAGTATGAGCCTGACGAGGGCGAATCCCAGACCTATGCCAGACCTAACTTGCGTTATCCTCTAAAATATTGATCGAAACCAGGTTTAATTGACTCTTTCAGCGTGGTACCACATTACTACGTGATACAGTCCAGAAACAGCCCAGGATCTAGCCATGAAGTATGAGAAATATGCGAAAGAACGAGCCTGATGAGAGCAAATCCCAGACCTAACCTAGACCTAACATGAATTATTCTCTAAAATATTGATCGAAACCAGGTTTAATCGACTGTTTCATTGTGGTACCACATTACTATGTGATCCAAAGCAGAAAATAACCCAGGATCTGTTCAACGAGTATGTGAAAAACGCGAAAGTATGAGTCTGAAGAGTGAAAATCCCAGACCTAACCTAGACCTAACATGCGTTATCCTCTAAGATATTGATCCAAACCATGTTTAATGGACTGTTTCAGCGTGGTACCACATTACTATGTGATCCAAAGCAGAAAATAACCCAGGATCTGTTCAACGAGTATGTGAAAAACGCGAAAGTATGAGCCTGATGAGGGCGAATCCCAGACCTATGCCAGACCTAACTTGCGTTATCCTCTAAAATATTTATCCAGACCAGGTTTCATTGAATGTTCCAGTGTGGTACCACATTACTACGTGATGCAAACCAGATAAAAGCCCAGGATCTTGTCAACGAGTATGTGAAGTGTGCGAAAGTATGAGTCTGATGAGGGCTAATTCCAGACCTATCCCAGACCTAGCTTGCGTTATCCTCTAAAATATTGATCGAAACCAGGTTTAATTGACTGTTTTAGTGTGGTACCACATTACTACGTGATCCAAACCAGAAAAAACCCAGGATCTGTTCAACAAGTATGTGAAAAACGCGAAACTGTGAGCCTGATGAGGGCAAATCTTAGACCTAACCCAGACCTAAGATGCGTTATCCTCTAAAATATTTATCCAGACCAGGTTTCATTGAATGTTTCAGTGTGGTACCACTTTACTACGTGATCCAATCCAGAAATAGCCCAGGATCTAGCCATGAAGTATGAGAAATATGCGATAGTAAGAGCCTGATGAGGGCAAATCCTAGACCTATCCCAGACCTTACTTGCGTTATCCTCTAAAATATTGGTCGAAACCAGGTTTAATTGACTGTTTCAGCGTGTTACCACATTACTACGTGATACAATGCAGAAACAGCCCAGGATCTAGCCATGAAGTATGAGAAATATGCGAAAGTATGAGCCTGATGAGGGCAAATCCTAGACGTAACCCAGACCTAACATGCGTTATCCTCTAAAATATTGATCGCAACCAGGTTTAATGGACTGTTTCTGTGTGGTACCACACAACTACGTGATCCAAACCAGAATAAACCCAGGATCTGTTCAACAAGTATGTGAAAAACGTGAAAGTATGAGCCTGATGAGGGCAAATCCCAGACCTATCCCAGACCTAACTTGCGTTATCCTCTAAAATATTGATCGAATCCTCTAAAATATTGGTACCACATTACTACGTGATCCAATCCAGAAATAGCCCAGGATCTAGCCATGAAGTATAAGAAATATGCGAAAGTATGAGTCTGATGAGGGCATATCCCAGACCTATCCCAGACCTAACATGCGTTATCCTCTAAAATATTTATCAAGACCAGGTTTAATTGATTGTTTCAGTGTGGTCCCACATTACTACGTGATCCAAACCAGAAAAAACCCAGGATCCGTTCAACAAGTATGTGAAGAATGCGAAACTATGGGTCTGATGAGTGAAAATCCCAGACCTAACCTAGACCTAACATGCGTTATCCTCTAAAATATTGATCCAAACCAGGTTTAATTGACAGTTTCAGTGTGGGACCACATTACTACGTGATCCAATCCAGAAATAGCCCTGGATCTAGCCATGAAGTATGAGAAATATGCGAAAGTATGAGCCTGACCAGGGCAAATCCTAGACCTACCCCCAACCCAACATGCGTTATCCTCTAAAATATTTATCAAGACCAGGTTTAATTGATTGTTTCAGTGTGGTCCCACATTACTACGTGATCCAAACCAGAAAAAACCCAGGATCCGTTCAACAAGTATGTGAGGAATGCGAAAGTACGAGTCTGATGAGTGAAAATCCCAGGCCTGACCTAGACCTAACATGCGTTATCCTCTAAAATAATGAGCGAAACCAGGTTTAATGGACTGCTTCAGTGTGGTACCACACTACTACGGGATCCAAACCAGAAAAAACCCAGGATCTGTTCAACAAGTATGTGAAAAACCCGAAAGTACGAGCCTGATGAGGGCAAATCCCAGACCTATCCCAGACCTACCTTGCGTTGTCCTCTAAAATATTGATGGAAGCCAGGTTTAATTGACTGTTCCAGTGTTGTACTTCATTACTACGTGATGCAATCCAGAAAAAGCCCAGCATCTGGCCATCAAGTATGAGAAATATGCGAAAGAATGAGCCTGATGAGAGCAAATCCCAGACCTAACCTAGACCTAACATGAATTATTCTCTAAAATATTGGTCGAAACCAGGTTTAATTGACTGTTTCAGTGTGATCCCACATTACTACGTGATCCAAACCAGAAAAAACCCAGGATCCGTTCAACAAGTATGTGAAAAACGCGAAACTGTGAGCCTGATGAGGGCAAATCTTAGACCTAACCCAGACCTAAGATGCGTTATCTTCTAAAATATTTATCCAGACCAGGTTTCATTGAATGTTTCAGTGTGGTACCACACTACTACGGGATCCAAACCAGAAAAAACCCAGGATCTGTTCAACAAGTATGTGAAAAACCCGAAAGTACGAGCCTGATGAGGGCAAATCCCAGACCTATCCCAGACCTACCTTGCGTTGTCCTCTAAAATATTGATGGAAGCCAGGTTTAATTGACTGTTCCAGTGTTGTACTTCATTACTACGTGATCCAATCCAGAAATAGCCCAGGATCTAGCCATGAAGTATGAGAAATATGCGAAAATATGAGCCTGATGAGGGCAAAGCCTAGACCTATCCCAGACCTAACTTGCGTTATCCTCTAAAATATTGATCGAAACCATGTTTAATTGACTGTTTCCGCGTGGTACCACATTACTACGTGGTACAATGCAGAAACAGCCCAGGATCTAGCCATGAAGTATGAGAAATATGCGAAAATATGAGCCTGATGAGGGCAAATCCTAGACGTAACCCAGACCTAACATGCGTTATCCTCTAAAATATTTATCAAGACCAGGTTAGTTGAATGTTTCAGTGCGGTACCACATTACTACGTGATCCAAACCAGAAAGGACCCAGGATCCGTTCAACAAGTATGTGAAGAATGCGAATGTATGAGTCTGATCAGTGAAAATCTCAGGCCTTACCTAGACCGAACTTGCGTTGTCCTCTAAAATATTGATGGAAACCAGGTTTCATTGACTGTTTCAGTGTGGTACTACGTCACTACGTGACGCAATCCAGAAAAAGCCCAGGATCTAGCCATCAAGTATGAGACATATGCGAAAGAATGAGCCTGATGAGAGCAAATCCCAGACCTAACCTAGACCTAACATGTGTTATCCTCTAAAATATTGAGCGAAACCAGGTTTAATGGACGGTTTCAGTGCGGTACCACACTACTTCGTGATCCAAACCAGAAAAAGCTCAGGATCTAGCCATCAAGTATGAGAAATATGCGAAAGAATGAGCCTGATGGGAGCAAATCCCAGACTTATCCCGGACCTAACTTGCGATATCCTCCAAAATATTGATCGAAACCAGGTTTAATTGACTGTTTTAGTGTGGTACCACATTACTACGTGATCGAAACCAGGAAAAACCCAGGATCTGTTCAACAAGTATGTTAAAAACGCGAAACTGTGAGCCTGATGAGGGCAAATCTTAGACCTAACCCAGACCTAAGATGCGTTATCCTCTAAAATATTTATCCAGACCAGGTTTCATTGAATGTTTCAGTGTGGTACCACTTTACTACGTGATCCAATCCAGAAATAGCCCAGGATCTAGCCATGAAGTGTGAGAAATATGCGATAGTAAGAGCCTGATGAGGGCAAAGCCTAGACCTATCCCAGACCTAACTTGCGTTATCCTCTAAAATATTGATCGAAACCATGTTTAATTGACTGTTTCAGCGTGGTACCACATTACTACGTGGTACAATGCAGAAACAGCCCAGGATCTAGCCATGAAGTATGAGAAATATGCGAAAATATGAGCCTGTTGAGGGCAAATCCTAGACGTAACCCAGACCTAACATGCGTTATCCTCTAAAATATTTATCAAGACCAGGTTAGTTGAATGTTTCAGTGTGGTACCACATTACTACGTGATCCAAACCAGAAAAAACCCAGGATCCGTTCAACAAGTATGTGAAGAATGCGAATGTATGAGTCTGATCAGTGAAAATCTCAGGCCTTACCTAGACCTAACTTGCGTTGTCCTCTAAAATATTGATGGAAACCAGGTTTCATTGACTGTTTCAGTGTGGTACTACGTCACTACATGATGCAATCCAGAAAAAGCCCAGGATCTAGCCATCAAGTATGAGACATATGCGAAAGAATGAGCCTGATGAGAGCAAATCCCAGACCTAACCTAGACCTAACTTGCGTTATCCTCTAAAATATTTATCAAGACCAGGTTTAATTGATTGTTTCAGTATGGACCCACATTACTACGTGATCCAAACCAGAAAAAACCCAGGATCCGTTCAACAAGTATGTGAAGAATGCGAAAGTATGAGTCTGATGAGTGAAAATCCCAGGCCCGACCTAGACCTAACATGAATTATTCTCTAAAATATTGGTCGAAACCAGGTTTAATTGACTGTTTCAGTGTGGTCCCACATTACTACGTGACCCAAACCAGAAAAAACCCAGGATCCGTTCAACAAGTATGTGAAGAATGCGAAAGTATGCGTCTGATGAGTGAAAAAACCAGGCCCGACCTAGACCTAACATGCGTTATCCTCTAAAATATTGAGCGAAACCAGGTTTAATGGACTGTTTCAGTGTGGTACCACACTACTACGTGATCCAAACCAGAAAAAACCCAGGATCCGTTCAACAAGTATGTGAAGAATGCGAAAGTATGAGTCTGATGAGTGAAAATCCCAGGCCCGACCTAGACCTAACATGAATTATTCTCTAAAATATTGGTCGAAACCAGGTTTAATTGACTGTTTCAGTGTGATCCCACATTACTACGTGATCCAAACCAGAAAAAACCCAGGATCCGTTCAACAAGTATGTGAAAAACGCGAAACTGTGAGCCTGATGGGGGCAAATCTTAGACCTATCCCAGACCTAAGATGCGTTGTCCTCTAAAATATTTATCCAGACCAGGTTTCATTGAATGTTTCAGTGTGGTACCACTTTACTACGTCATCCAATCCAGGAATAGCCCAGGATCTAGCCATGAAGTATGAGAAATATGCGAAAGTATGAGCCTGATGAGGGCAAATCCTAGACCTAACCCAGACCTAACATGCGTTATCCTCTAAAATATTTATCAAGACCAGGTTTAATTGATTGTTTCAGTATGGACCCACATTACTACGTGATCCAAACCAGAAAAAACCCAGGATCCGTTCAACAAGTATGTGAAGAATGCGAAAGTATGAGTCTGATGAGTGAAAATCCCAGGCCCGACCTAGACCTAACATGCGTTATCCTCTAAAATATTGAGCGAAACCAGGTTTAATGGACTGTTTCAGTGTGGTACCACACTACTACGTGATCCAAACCAGAAAAAGCCCAGGATCCGTTCAACATGTATGTGAAGTGTGCGAAAGTATGAGCCTGATGAGAGCAAATCCCAGACCTAACCTAGACCTAACATGAATTATTCTCTAAAATATTGGTCGAAACCAGGTTTAATTGACTGTTTCAGTGTGGTCCCACATTACTACGTGACCCAAACCAGAAAAAACCCAGGATCCGTTCAACAAGTATGTGAAGAATGCGAAAGTATGAGTCTGATGAGTGAAAAAACCAGGCCTGACCTAGACCTAACATGCGTTATCCTCTAAAATATTAATCGAAACAAGGTTTAATCGACTGTTTCAGTGTGGAACCACATTACTACGTGATCAAAACCAGAAAAAAACCCAGGATCTTGTCAACGAGTATGTGAAGTGTGCGAAAGTATGAGTCTGATGAGGGCTAATCCCAGACCTATCCCAGACCTAGCTTGCGTTATCCTCTAAAGTATTGATCGAAACCAGGTTTAATTGACTGTTTTAGTGTAGTACCACATTACTACGTGATCCAAACCAGAAAAAACCCAGGATCTGTTTAACAAGTATGTGAAAAACGCGAAACTGTGAGCCTGATGAGGGCAAATCTTAGACGTAACCCAGACCTAAGATGCGTTATCCTCTAAAATATTTATCCAGAACAGGTTTCATTGAATGTTTCAGTGTGGTACCAGTTTACTACGTGATCCAATCCAGAAATAGCCCAGGATCTAGCCATGAAGTATGAGAAATATGCGATAGTAAGAGCCTGATGAGGGCAAATCCTAGACCTATCCCAGACCTAACTTTTTTTTTTTTTTTTTTTTTTTTTTGTCGTGGGGAAAATCTTCGAAAGACTCTCTCCCACCTCCTTGGGGAGAGGTGGGAGGTGTGTGTGGGATTCCCCGCGCCCGTACAACGACAGGCGCGGGACCTACCCACTAAAAACCCCACGGTGACCCTTCGGCACGCTTTGGGAGGATACCGGGAATCGCTCGAAGCATTCTTCCGGTATCCTCCCCGTGCCCGCGCTTTCGCGCCCATCCCCCGGGGGGACAATCGGTCCCTCCAGTAGACACACTGCCTCATAGCGGCGGGACGGGGCCACTCCATCCCGCCGCTATCCGTCCCGGGGCCGCGTTTAGTGGCGGCTGCGAGCCCCAACTCGCAACCGCCCGCAACCCCGTTTCCACCCCTCGGCGGCCGGGCGTTCATGGCCGCACCAGACCGCCGATCCCAGACCTAACATGCGTTAGCCTCTAAAATAATGAGCGAAACCAGGTTTAATGGACTGTTTCAGTGTGGTACCACACTACTACGGGATCCAAACCAGAAAAAACCCAGGATCTGTTCAACAAGTATGTGAAAAACCCGAAAGTACGAGCCTGATGAGGGCAAATCCCAGACCTATCCCAGACCTAACTTGCGTTGTCCTCTAAAATATTGATGGAAACCAGGTCTAATTGACTGTTTCAGTGTTGTACTTCATTACTACGTGATGCAATCCAGAAAAAGCCCAGGATCTAGCCATCAAGTATGAGAAATATGCGAAAGAATGAGCCTGATGAGAGCAAATCCCAGACCTAACCTAGACCTAACATGAATTATTCTCTAAAATATTGGTCGAAACCAGGTTTAATTGACTGTTTCAGTGTGGTCCCACATTACTACGTGATCCAAACCAGAAAAAACCCAGGATCCGTTCAACAAGTATGTGAAAAACGCGAAACTGTGAGCCTGATGAGGGCAAATCTTAGACCTAACCCAGACCTAAGATGCGTTATCCTCTAAAATATTTATCCAGACCTGGTTTCATTGAATGTTTCAGTGTGGTACCACTTTACTACGTGATCCAATCCAGAAATAGCCCAGGATCTAGCCATGAAGTATGAGAAATATGGGAAAGTATGAGCCTGATGAGGGCAAATCCTAGACCTAACCCAGACCTAATATATGTTATCCTCTAAAATATTTATCAAGACCAGGTTTAATTGAATGTTTCAGTCTGGTACCACATTACTACGTGATCCAAACCAGAAAAAACCCAGGATCCGTTCAACAAGTATGTGAAGAATGCGAAAGTATGAGTCTGCTGAGTGAAAATCCCAGGCCTGACCTAGACCTAACATGCGTTATCCTCTAAAATATTGAGCGAAACCAGGTTTAATCGACTGTTTCAGTGTGGCACCACATTTCTATGTGATCCAAACCAGAAAATAATCCAGGATCTGTTCAACGAGTATGTGAAGTGTGCGAAAGTATGAGTCTCAAGAGGGCAAATCCCAGACCTATCCCAGACCTAACATGCGTTATCCTCTAATATATTTATCAAGACCAGGTTTAATTGACAGTTTTAGTGTGGTACCACATTACTACGTGATCCAAACCAGAAAAAACCCAGGATCCGTTCAACAAGTATGTGAAGAATGCGAAAGTATGAGTGTGATGAGTGAAAATCCCAGGCCTGACCTAGACCTAACATGCGTTATCCTCTAAAATATTGAGCGAAACCAGGTTTAATGGACAGTTTCAGTGTGGCACCACATTACTATGTGATCCAAACCAGAAAATAATCCAGGATCTGTTCAACGAGTATGTGAAGTGTGCGAAAGTATGAGTCTCATGAGGGCAAATCCCAGACCTATCCCAGACCTAACATGCGTTATCCTCTAATATATTTATCAAGACCAGGTTTAATTGACAGTTTTAGTGTGGTACCACATTACTACGTGATCCAAACCAGAAAAAACCCAGGTTCCGTTCAACAAGTATGTGAAGAATGCGAAAGTATGAGTGTGATGAGTGAAAATCCCAGGCCTGACCTAGACCTAACATGCGTTATCCTCTAAAATATTGAGCGAAACCAGGTTTAATGGACAGTTTCAGTGTGGTACAACACTACTACGGGATCCAAACCAGAAAAAACCCAGGATCTGTTCAACAAGTATGTGAAAAACGCGAAAGTATGAGCCTGATGAGGGCAAATCCCAGGGCTAACCTAGACCTAACATGCGTTATCCTCTAATATATTGATCCAAACCAGGTTTAATGGACTGTTTCAGTGTGGTACTACACTACTACGTGATAGAAACCAGAAAAAACCCAGGATCTGTTCAACAAGTATGTGAAAAACGCGAAAGTATGAGCCTGATGAGGGCGAATCCCAGACCTATGCCAGACCTAACTTGCGTTGTCCTCTAAAGTATTGATGGAAACCAGGTTTAATTGACTGTTTCAGTGTTGTACTTCATTACTACGTGATGCAATCCAGAAAAAGCCCAGGATCTAGCCATCAAGTATGAGAAATATGCGAAAGAATGAGCCTGATGAGAGCAAATCCCAGACCTAACCTAGACCTAACATGAATTATTCTCTAAAATATTGGTCGAAACCAGGTTTAATTGAATGTTTCAGTGTGGTACCATATTACTACGTGATCCAAACCAGTAAAAACCCAGGATCCGTTCTACAAGTATGTGAAGAATGCGAAAGTGTGAGTCTGATGAGTGAAAATCCCAGGCCTAACCTAGACCTAACATGCGTTATCCTGAAATATATTGATCGAAACCTGGTTTAATCGACTGTTTCAGTGTGGTACCACATTACTATGTGATCCAAACCAGAAAATAACCCCGGATCAGTTCAACGAGTATGTGAAGTGTGCGAAAGTATGAGTCTGATGAGGGCAAATCCCAGACCTATCCCAGACCTAACATGCGTTATCCTCTAAAATATTTATCAAGACCAGGTTTAATCGATTGTTTCAGTGTGGACCCACATTACTACATGATCCAAACCTGAAAAAACCCAGGATCCGTTCAACAAGTATGTGAAGAATGCGAAAGTATGAGTCTGATGAGTGAAAATCCCAGGCCTGACCTAGACCTAACATGCGTTATCCTCTAAAATATTGAGCGAAACCAGGTTTAATGGACTGTTTCAGTGTGGTACCACACTACTACGTGATCCAAACCAGAAAAAACTCAGGATCCGTTCAACAAGTATGTGAAGTGTGCGAAAGTATGAGCCTGATGAGAGCAAATCCCAGACCTAACCTAGACCTAACATGAATTATTCTCTAAAATATTGGTCGAAACCAGGTTTAATTGACTGTTTCAGTGTGGTCCCACATTACTACGTGATCAAAACCAGAAAAAAACCCAGGATCTTGTCAACGAGTATGTGAAGTGTGCGAAAGCATGAGTCTGATGAGGGCTAATCCCAGACCTATCCCAGACCTAACATGCGTTATCCTCTAAAATATTTATCAAGACCAGGTTTAATTGACAGTTTCAGTGTGGTACCACATTACTACGTGAGCCAAACCGGAAAAAACCCAGGATCCGTTCAACAAGTATGTGAAGAATGCGAAAGTATGAGTGTGATGAGTGAAAATCCCAGGCCTGACCTAGACCTAGCATGCGTTATCCTCTAAAAGATTGAGCGAAACCAGGTTCAATGGACTGTTTCTGTGTGGTTCAACACTACTATGGGATCCAAACCAGAAAAAACCCAGGATCTGTTCAACAAGTATGTGAAAACCGCGAAAGTATGAGCCTGATGAGGGCAAATCCCAGACCTATCCCAGACCTAACTTGCGTTGTCCTCTAAAGTATTGATGGAAACCAGGTTTAATAGACTGTTTCAGTGTTGTACTTCATTACTACGTGATGCAATCCAGAAAAAGCCCAGGATCTAGCCATCAAGTATGAGAAATATGCGAAAGTATGAGCCTGATGAGAGCAAATCCCAGACCTAACCTAGACCTAACATGAATTATTCTCTAAAATATTGGTCGAAACCAGGCTTAATTGACTGTTTCAGTGTGGTCCCACATTACTACGTGACCCAAACCAGAAAAAACCCAGGATCCGTTCAACAAGTATGTGAAGAATGCGAAAGTATGAGTCTGATGTGTGAAAAAACCAGGCCCGACCTAGACCTAACATGCGTTATCCTCTAAAATATTAATCGAAACAAGGTTTAATCGACTGTTTCAGTGTGGAACCACATTACTACGTGATCAAAACCAGAAAAAAACCCAGGATCTTGTCAACGAGTATGTGAAGTGTGCGAAAGCATGAGTCCGATGAGGGCTAATCCCAGACCTATCCCAGACCTAGCTTGCGTTATCCTCTAAAATATTGATCGAAACCAGGTTTAATTGACTGTTTTAGTGTGGTACCACATTACTACGTGATCCAAACCAGAAAAATCCCAGGATCTGTTTAACAAGTATGTGAAAAACGCGAAACTGTGAGCCTGATGAGGGCAAATCTTAGACGTAACCCAGACCTAAGATGCGTTATCCTCTAAAATATTTATCCAGAACAGGTTTCATTGAATGTTTCAGTGTGGTACCACTTTACTACGTGATCCAATCCAGAAATTGCCCAGGATCTAGCCATGAAGTATGAGAAATATGCGATAGTAAGAGCCTGATGAGGGCAAATCCTAGACCTATCCCAGACCTAACATGAATTATTCTCTAAAGTATTGGTCGAAACCAGGTTTAATTGACTGTTTCAGTGTGGTCCCACTTTACTACGTGATCCAAAGCAGAAAAGCCCTCGATCAGGTCAACATGCATGTCAAAACTGCGAAAGTATGACACTGATGAGGGCAAATCCCAGACCTATCCCAGACCTAACATGCGTTACCCTCAAAAATATTGATCGAAACCAGGTTTAATCGAGTGTTTCAGTGTGGTACCACATTACTACGTGATCCAAACCAGAAAAAAACCCTGGAGCTGTTCAACAAGTACGTGAAGAATGCGAAAGTATGTGTCTGATGAGGGCAAATCCTAGACCTTACCCTGACCTAACATGCGTTATCCTCTAAAATATTTATCAAGACCAGGTTCAATTGAATGTTTCAGTGTGGTACCACATTACTACGTGATCCAAACCAGTAAAAGCACAGGATCCGTTCAACAAGTATATGAAGAATGCGAAAGTATGAGTCTGATGAGGGCAAATCCCAGGCCTAACCTAGACCTAACATGCGTTATGCTCATATATATTGATCGAAACCAGGTTTGATCGACTGTTTCAGTGTGCTACTAAATTAGTACGTGATCCAATCCACAAAAAGCCCAGAATCTGCCCATTAAGTATGAGAAATATGCGAAAGTACGAGCCTGATGAGAGCAAATCCCAGGCCTAACCTAGACCTAACATGCGTTATCCTCAAAAATATTTATCAAGACCAGGTTTAATTGAATGTTTCAGTGTGGTACCACACTACTGCGTGATCCAAACCAGAAATAACCCAGGATCTGTTCAACAAGTATGTGAAAAATGCGAAAGTATGATCCTGACGAGGGCAAATCCCAGACCTATCCCAGACCTAAATTGCGTTATCCTCTAAAATATTGATCGAAACCAGGTATATTGGAATGTTTCAGTGTGGTACCACTTTACTACGTGATCCAAAGCAGAAAAAACACAGGATCCGTTCAACAAGTATATGAAGAATGCGAAAGTATGAGTCTGATGAGGGCAAATCCCAGGCCTAACCTAGACCTAGCATGCGTTATGCTCATATATATTGATCGAAACCAGGTTTAATCGACTGTTTCAGTGTGCTACTAAATTACTACGTGATCCAATCCACAAAAAGCCCAGAATCTGCCCATCAAGTATGAGAAATATGCGAAAGTACGAGCCTGATGAGAGCAAATCCCAGACCTAACCTAGACCTAACATGCGTTATGCTCAAAAATATTGATCGAAACCAGGTTTAATCGACTGTTTCAGTGTGGTACCACATTACTACGTGATCCAAACCGGAAAAAAACCCAGGATCTGTTCAACAAGTATGTGAAGTATGCGAAAGTATGAGTCTGATGAGGGCAAATCCCAGGCCTAACCCAGACCTAGCTTGCGTTGTCCTCTAAAATATTGATGGAAACCAGGTTTAATTGACTGTTTCAGTGTTGCACTACATTACTACGTGATGCAATCCAGAAAAAGCCCAGGATCTAGCCATGAAGTATGAGAAATATGCGAAAGTATGAGCCTGATGAGGGCAAATCCTAGACCTAACCCAGACTTAACATGCGTTATCCTCTAAAATATTGATCGAAACCAGGTTTAATTGACTGTTTCAGTGTGGTGCCACATTAATACGTGATCCAAACCAGAAAAAAACCTAGGATCTGTTCAACAAGTATGTGAAGTATGCGAAAGTATGAGTCTGATGAGGGCTAATCCCAGGCCTAACCTAGACATAACATGCGTTATCCTGTAAAATATTGATCGAAACCAGGTTGAGTGGACTGTTTCAGTGTGGTACCACACTACTGCGTGATCCAAACCAGAAAAAACCCAGGATCTGTTCAACAAGTATGTGAAAAATGCGAAAGTATGAGTCTGATGAGTGAAAGTCCCAGGACTAACCTAGACCTAACATGCGTTATCCTCAATAATATTGATCGAAACAAGGTTTAATCGACTGTGTCAGTGTGGCACCGCATTACTAAGTAATCCAAACCAGAAAAAAAACCAGGATCTGTTCAGCGAGTATGTGAAGTGTGCGAAACTATGAGTCTGATGAGGGCAAATCCCAGAACTATCCCATACCTAACATGCGTTATCCTCTAAAATAGTGATCGAAACCAGGGTTAATTGACTGTTTCAGTGTGGTTCTACATTACTACGTGATCCAATCCAGAAATAGCCCAGGATCTAGCCATCAATTATGAGAAATATGCGAAAGTATGAGCCTGATGAGGGCAATTCCTAGACCTAACACAGACCTAACATGCGTTATCCTCAAAAATATTGATCGAAACCAGGTTTAATGGACTGTTTCAGTGTGGTACCACATTACTACGTGATCCAAACTAGAAAAAACCCAGGATCTGTTCAACAAGTATGTGATGAATGCGAAAGTATGAGTCTGATGAGTGAAAATCCCAGGCCTAACCTAGACCTAACATGCGTTATCCTCAAAAATATAGATCGAACCCAGGTTTAATCGACTGTTTCAGTGTGGTACCACACTACTACGTGATCCAAACTAGAAAAAACCCAGGATCTGTTCAACAAGTATGTGAAAAACGCGAAAGTATGACCCTGATGAGGGCACATCCCAGGCCTAACCTAGACCTAACATGCATTATCCTCTAAAATATTGATCGATACCAGGTTTAATGGACTGTTTCAGTGTGGTACCACATTACTATGTGATCCAACCCAGAAAAAACCCAGGATCTGTTCAAGAAGTATGTGAAAAAGGCGAAAGTATGAGCCTGATGAGGGCGAATCCCAGACCTATCCCAGACCTAACTTGCGTTATCCTCTAAAATATTGATCGAAACCAAGTTTAATGGAATGTTTCAGTGTGGTACCACATTACTACGTGATCCAAACCAGTAAAAACACAGGATCCGTTCAACAAGTATATGAAGAATGCGAAAGTATGAGTCTGATGAGGGCAAATCCCAGGCCTAACCTAGACATAACATGCGTTATCCTGTAAAATATTGATCGAAACCAGGTTGAGTGGACTGTTTCAGTGTGGTACCGCACTACTGCGTGATCCAAACCAGAAAAGACCCAGGATCTGTTCAACAAGTATGTGAAAAATGCGAAAGTATGTGTCTGATGAGTGAAAATCCCAGGCCTAACCTAGACCTAACATGCGTTATCCTCTAAAATATTGATCGATACCAGGTTTAATGGACTGTTTCAGTGTGGTACCACATTACTACGTGATCCAAACCAGAAAAAACCGAGATCTGTTCAACAAGTATGTGAAAAACGCGAAAGTATGAGCCTGATGAGGGCGTATCCCAGACTTATCCCAGACCTAACTTGCGTTATCCTCTAAAATATTGATCGAAACCAGGTTTACTTTGCTGTTTCAGTGTGGTAACACATTACTACCTGATCCAATCCAGAAATAGCCCAGGATCTAGCCATGAATTATGAGAAATATGCGAAAGTATGAGCCTGATGAGGGCAAATCCTAGACCTAACCCAGACCTAACATGCGTTATCCACTAAAATATTTGTCATGACCAGGTTTAATTGAATGTTTCAGTGTGGTACCACATTACTACGTCATCCAAACCAGAAATAGCCCAGGATCTAGCCATGAAGTATGAAAAATATGCGAAAGTATGAGGCTGATGAGGGCAAATCCTAGACATAACCCAGACCTAACATGCGTTATCCTCTAAAATATTTATCAAGACCAGGTTTAATTGATTGTTTCAGTGTGGTACCACATTACTACGTGATCCACACCAGAAAAAACCCAGGATCCGTTCAAGAAGAATGTGAAAAATGCGAAAGTATGTGTCTGATGAGTGAAAATCTCAGGGCTAACCTAGACCTAACATGCGCTATCCTCTAAAATATTGATCGAGACCAGGTTTAATTGACCGTTTTAGTGTGGTACCACATTACTACGTGATCCAAAGCAGAAAAGCCCTTGATCAGGTAAACATGCATGTCAAAACTGCGAAAGTATGACCCTGATGAGGGCAAATCCCAGACCTATCCCAGACCTAACATGCGTTATCCTCAAAAATATTGATCGAAACCAGGTTTAATCGACTGTTTCAGTGTGGTACCACATTACTACGTGATCCAAACCAGTAAAAACACAGGATCCGTTCAACAAGTATATGAAGAATGCGAAAGTATGAGTCTGATGAGGGCAAATCCCAGGCCTAACCTAGACCTAACATGCGTTATCCTCTAAAATATTGATCGATACCAGGTTTAATGGACTGTTTCAGTGTGGTACCACATTACTATGTGATCCAAACCAGAAAAAACCCAGGATCTGTTCAAGAAGTATGTGAAAAACGCGAAAGTATGAGCCTGATGAGGGCAAATCGCAGGCCTAACCTAGACCTAACATGCGTTATGCTCAAAAATATTGATCGAAACCAGGTTTAATGGACTGTTTCAGTGTGGTACTATATTACTACGTGATGCAATCCAGAAATAGCCCAGGATCTAGCCATGAATTATGAGAAATATGCGAAAGTATGAGCCTGATGAGGGCAATTCCTAGACCTAACCCAGACCTAACATGCGTTATCCTCAAAAATATTGATCGAAACCAGGTTTAATGGACTGTTTCAGTGTGGTACCACATTACTACGTGATCCAAACTAGAAAAAACCCGGGATCTGTTCAACAAGTATCTGATGAATGCGAAAGTATGAGTCTGATGACCGAAAATCCCAGGCCTAACCTAGACCTAACATGCGTTATGCTCAAAAATATTTATCGAAACCAGGTTTAATCGACGGTTTCAGTGTGGTACCACATTAATACGTGATCCAAACCAGAAAAAAACCTAGGATCTGTTCAACAAGTATGTGAAGTATGCGAAAGTATGAGTCTGATGAGGGCTAATCCCAGGCCTAACCTAGAAATAACATGCGTTATCCTGTAAAATATTGATCGAAACCAGGTTGAGTGGACTGTTTCAGTGTGGTACCGCACTACTGCGTGATCCAAACCAGAAAAGACCCAGGATCTGTTCAACAAGTATGTGAAAAATGCGAAAGTATGATCCTGACGAGAGCAAATCCCAGACCTATCCCAGACCTAACTTGCGTTGTCCTCTAAAATATTGATGGAAACCAGGTTTAATTGACTGTTTCAGTGTGGTACTACATTACTACGTGATGCAATCCAGAAATAGCCCAGGACTTAGCCATCAATTATGAGAAATATGCGAAAGTATGACCCTGATGAGGGCAAATCCCAGACCTAACCTAGACCTAACATGCATTATCCTCAAAAATATTGATCGAAACCAGGTTTAATGGACTGTTTCAGTGTGGTACTACATTACTACGTGATGCAATCCAGAAATAGCCCAGGATCTAGCCATGAATTATGAGAAATATGCGAAAGTATGAGCCTGATGAGGGCAATTCCAAAGACCTAACCCAGACCTAACATGCGTTATCCTCAAAAATATTGATCGAAACCAGGTTTAATGGACTGTTTCGGTGTGGTACCACATTACTACGTGATCGAAACTAGAAAAAACCCAGGATCTGTTCAACAACTATGTGATGAATGCGAAAGTATGAGTCTGATGAGTGAAAATCCCAGGCCTATCCTAGACCTAACATGCGTTATCCTCAAAAATATAGATCGAACCCAGGTTTAATCGACTGTTTCAGTGTGGTACCACACTACTACGTGATCCAAACTAGAAAAAACCCAGGATCTGTTCAACAAGTATGTGAAAAACGCGAAAGTATGAGCCTGATGAGGGCGAATCCCAGACCTATCCCAGACCTAACTTGCGTTATCCTCTAAAATATAAATCGGAACCAGGTTTAATGGAATGTTTCAGTGTGGTACCACTTTACTACGTGATCCAAAGCAGAAAAAACCCTCGATCAGGTCAACAAGTATGTGAAAAACGCGAAAGTATGACCCTGATGAGGGCACATCCCAGGCCTAACCTAGACCTAACATGCATTATCCTCTAAAATATTGATCGATACCAGGTTTAATGGACTGTTTCAGTGTGGTACCACATTACTATGTGATCCAAACCAGAAAAAACCCAGGATCTGTTCAAGAAGTATGTGAAAGACGCGAAAGTATGAGCCTGATGAGGGCAAATCGCAGGCCTAACCTAGACCTAACATGCGTTATGCACAAAAATATTTATCGAAACCATGTTTAATCGACTGTTTCAGTGTGGTACCACATTAATACGTGATCCAAACCAGAAAAAAACCTAGGATCTGTTCAACAAGTATGTGAAGTATGCGAAAGTATGAGTCTGATGAGGGCTAATCCCAGGCCTAACCTAGACATAACATGCGTTATCCTGTAAAATATTGATCGAAACCAGGTTGAGTGGACTGTTTCAGTGTGGTACCACACTACTGCGTGATCCAAACCAGAAAAAACCCAGGATCTGTTCAACAAGTATGTGAAAAATGCGAAAGTATGATCCTGACGAGGGCAAATCCCAGACCTATCCCAGACCTAACTTGCGTTGTCCTCTAAAATATTGATGGAAACCAGGTTTAATTGACTGTTTCAGTGTGGTACTACATTACTACGTGATGCAATCCAGAAATAGCCCAGGATTTAGCCATGAATTATGAGAAATATGCGAAAGTATGACCCTGATGAGGGCAAATCCCAGGCCTAACGTAGACCAAGCATGCGTTATCCTCTAAAATATTGATCGAAACCAGGTTTAATGGACTGTTTCAGTGTGGTACCACAATACAGCGCGAACCAAACCAGAAAAAACCCAGGATCTGTTCAACATGTATGTGAAAAATGCGAAAATATGTCCCTGATGAGGGCAAATCCCAGACCTATCCCAGACCTAACTTGCGTTGTCTTCTAAAATATTGATCAAAACCAGGTTTACTTGACTGTTTCAGTGTGGTAACACATGACTACGTGATCCAAACCTGAAAAAACCCAGGATCTGTTCAAGAAGATTGTGAAATATGCGAAAGTATGAGTCTGATGAGGGCAAATCCCAGGCCTAACCTAGACATAACATGCGTTATCCTCTAAAATATTGATCGAAACCAGGTTTAATCGACTGTTTCAGTGTGGTACCACATTACAGCGCGAACCAAACCAGAAAAAACCCAGGATCTGTTCAACAAGTATGTGAAGTATGCGAAAGTATGAGTCTGATGAGGGCTAATCCCAGGCCTAACCTAGACATAACATGCGTTATCCTGTAAAATATTGATCGAAACCAGGTTGAGTGGACTGTTTCAGTGTGGTACCATATTACTACGTGATCCAAACCAGTAAGAACACAGGATCCGTTCATCAAGTATGTGAAGAATGCGAAAGTATGAGTCTGATGTGTGAAAATCCCAGACCTATCCCAGACCTAACATGCGTTATCTTCTAAAATAGTGATCGAAACCAGAGTTAGTTGACTGCTTCAGTGTGGTTCTACATTACTACGTGATCCAATCCAGAAAAGCCCAGGATCTAGCAATCAAGTATGAGAAATATGCGAAAGAATGAGCCTGATGAGAGCAAATCCCAGACCTAACCTAGACCTAACATGTGTTATCCTCAAAAATATTGATGGAAACCAGGTTTAATTGACTGTTTCAGTGTGGTACCACATTACTATGTGATCCAAACCTGAAAAAACCCAGGATCTGTTCAAGAAGATTGTGAAATATGCGAAAGTATGAGTCTGATGAGGGCAAATCCCAGGCCTAACCTAGACATAACATGCGTTATCCTCTAAAATATTGATCGAAACCAGGTTTAATCGACTGTTTCAGTGTGGTACCACATTACAGCGCGAACCAAACCAGAAAAAACCCAGGATCTGTTCAACATGTATGTGAAAAATGCGAAAATATGTCCCTGATGAGGGCAAATCCCAGACCTATCCCAGACCTAACTTGCGTTGTCTTCTAAAATATTGATCAAAACCAGGTTTACTTGACTGTTTCAGTGTGGTAACACATTACTACGTGATCCAATCCAGAAATAGCCCAGGATCTAGCCATGAAGTATGAGAAATATGCGAAAGTATGAGCCGGATGAGGGCAAATCCCAGACCTAACCCAGACCTAACATGCGCTATCCAGTAAAATATTTATCAAGACCAGGTTTAATTGAATGTTTCAGTGTGGTACCACATTACTACGTGAATCAATCCAGTAAAAACACAGGATCCGTTCAACAAGTATGTGAAGAATGCGAAAGTATGACCCTGATGAGTGAAAATCCCAGGACTAACCTAGACCTAACATGCGTTATCCTCAATAATATTGATCGAAACCAGGTTTAATCGACTGTGTCAGTGTAGTACCGCACTACTACGTGATCCAAACCAGAAAAAAACCCGGGATCTGTTCAACGAGTATGTGAAGTGTGCGAAAGTATGAGTCTGATGAGGGCAAATCCCAGAACTATCCCAGACCTAACATGCGTTATCCTCTAAGATAGTGATCGAAACCAGGGTTAATTCACAGTTTCAGTGTGGTTCTACATTACTACGTGATCGAATTCAGAAAAAGCCCAGGATCTAGCCATCAAGTATGAGAAATATGCGAAAGAATGAGCCTGATGAGAGCAAATCCCAGACCTAACCTAGACCTAACATGTGTTATCCTCAAAAATATTGATGGAAACCAGGTTTAATTGACTGTTTCAGTGTGGTACCACATTACTATGTGATCCAAACCTGAAAAAACCCAGGATCTGTTCAAGAAGATTGTGAAATATGCGAAAGTATGAGTCTGATGAGGGCAAATCCCAGGCCTAACCTAGACATAACATGCGTTATCCTCAAAAATATTGATCGAAACCAGGTTTAATGGACTGTTTCAGTGTGGTACCACATTACTACGTGATCCAATCCAGAAAGAGCCCAGGATCTGTTCAACAAGTATGTGAAGTATGCGAAAGTATGAGTCTGATGTGGGCGAATCCCAGACCTATCCCAGACCTAAATTGCGTTATCCTCTAAAATATTGATCGAAACCAGGTTCAATGGACTGTTTCAGTGTGGTACCACATTACTACGTGATCCAAGCCAGAAAAAACCGACGATCTGTTCAACAAGTATGTGAAAATCGCGTTAGTATGAGCCTGATGAGGGCGAATCCCAGACTTATCCCAGACCTAACTTGCGTTATCCTGTAAAATATTGATCGAAACCAGGTTTAATCGACTGTTTCAGTGTGGTACCACATTACTGCGCGATCCAAACCAGAAAAAACCCAGGATCTGTTCAACATGTATGTGAAAAATGCGAAAGTATGCCCCTGATGAGGGCGAATCCCAGACCTATCCCAGACCTAACTTGCGTTATCCTGTAAAATATTGATCGAAACCAGGTTTAATGGACTGTTTCAGTGTGGCACCACATTACTACGTGATCCAAAGCAGAAAAAACCCTCGATCAGGTCAACATGTATGTTAAAACTGCGAAAGTATGACCCTGATGAGGGCAAATCCCAGGCCTAACCTAGACCTAACATGCGTTATCCTCAAAAATATTGATCGAAACCAGGTTTAATCAACTGTTTCAGTGTGGTACCACATTACTACGTGATCCAAACCAGAAAAAAACCCAGGAGTTGTTCAACAAGTACGTAAAGAATGCGAAAGTATGTGTCTGATGAGGGCAAATCCCAGGCCTAACCTAGACCTAACATGCGTTATCTTCTAAAATATCGATTGAAACCAGGTTTAATGGATTGTTCCCGTGTGGTACCACATTACTATGTGATCCAAACCAGAAAAAGCCCAGCATCTAGCCATGAAGTATGAAAAATATGCGAAAGTATGAGCCTGATGAGGGCGAATCCCAGACTTATCCCAGACCTAACTTGCGTTATCCTCTTAACTATTAATCGGAACCAGGTTTAATGGAATGTTTCAGTGTGGTACCACATTACTACGTGATCCAAACCAGAAAAAACCCAGGATCAGTTCAACAAGTATGTGAAAAACGCGAAAGTATGAGCCTGATGAGGGCGAATCCCAGACCTATCCCAGACCTAACTTGCGTTATCCTCAAAAATATTGATCGAAACCAGGTTTAGTTGACTGTTTCAGCGTGGTACCACATTACTACGTGATACAATCCAGAAATAGCCCAGGATCTAGTCATGATGTATGAGAAAGATGCGAAAGTATGAGCATGATGAGGGCAAATTCTAGAACTGACCCAGACCTAACATGCGTTATCCTCTAAAATATTGATCGACACCAGGTTGAATTGACTGTTTTAGTGTGGTACCACATTACTACGTGATCCAAAGCAGAAAAAACCCTGGATTAGGTCAACATGTATGTTAAAACTGCGAAAGTATGACCCTGATGAGGCCAAATCCCAGAACTATCCCAGACCTAACTTGCGTTATCCTCCAAAATATTTATCCAGACCAGTTTTCATTGAATGTTTCAGTGTGGTACCACATTACTACGTGATCCAATCCAGAAAAAACCCAGGATCCGTTCAACAAGTACGTGAAGAATGCGAAAGTATGAGTCTGATGAGTGAAAATCCCAGACCTAACCTAGACCTAACAGGCGTTATCCTCAAAAATATTGATCGAAACCTGGTTTAATCGACTGTTTCATTGTGGTACCACATTACTATGTGATCCAAACCAGAAAATAACCCAGGATCTGTTCAACGAGTATGTGAAGTGTGCGAAAGTATGAGTCTGATGAGGTCAAATCCCAGACCAATCCCAGACTTAACTTGCGTTATCCTCTAAGATATTGATCGAAACCAGGTTTAATGGACTGTTTCAGTGTGGTACCACACTACTACGTGATACAAACCAGAAAAAACCCAGGATCTGTTCAACAAGTATGTGAAAAACGCGAAAGTATGAGCCTGATGAGGGCGAATCCCAGACCTATGCCAGACCTAACTTGCGTTATCTTCTAAAATATTGATCGAAACCAGGTTTAATTGACTGTTTCAGCGTGGTATCACAATACTACGTGATACAATCCAGAAATAGCCCAGGATCTAGCCATGATGTATGAGAAAGTTGCGAAAGTATGAGCATGATGAGGGCAAATTCTAGACCTGACCCAGACCTAACATGCGTTATCCTCTAAAATATTTATCAAGACCAGGTTTAATTGAATGTTTCAGTGTGGTACCACATTACTACGTGAACCAGACCAGAAAAAACCCAGGTTCCGTTCTACAAGTATGTGAAGAATGCGAAAGTATGAGTCTGATGAGTGAAAATCCCAGGCCTAACCTAGACCTAACATGCGTTATCATCAAAAATATTGATCGAAACCAGGTTTAATTGACTGTTTTAGTGTGGTACCACATTACTACGTGATCCACACCAGAAAAAACCCAGGATCCGTTCAACAAGTATGTGAAAAACGCGAAAGTATGAGCCTGATGAGGGCAAATCCCAGACCTATCCCAGACCTAACTTGCGTTGTCCTCTATAATATTGATGGAAACCAGGTTTCATTGACTGTTTCAGTGTGGTACTACATTACTACGTGATGCAATCCAGAAAACGCCCAGGATCCGTTCAACAAGTATGTGAAGAAAGCGAAAGTGTGAGTCTGATGAGGGCTAATCCCAGACCTATCCCAGACCTAACATGCGTTATCCTCAAAAATATTGATCGAAACCAGGTTTAATCGACTGTTTCAGTGTGGTACCACATTACTACGTGATCCAAACTAGAAAAAAATCCAGGATCTCGTCAACGAGTATGTGAAGTGTGCGAGAGTATGAGTCTGATGAGGGCTAATCCCAGACCTATCCCAGACCTAACATGCGTTATCCTCTAAAATACTTATCAAGACCAGGTTTCATTGAATGTTTCAGTGTGGTACCACTTTACTACGTGATCCAATCCAGAAATAGCCCAGGATCTAGCCATGAAGTATGAGAAATATGCGAAAGTATGAGCCTGATGAGGGCAAGTCCTAGACCTAACCCAGACCTAACATGCGTTATTCTCTAAAATAATTATCAAGACCAGGTTTAATTGAATGTTTCAGTGTGGTACCACATTTCTACATGTTCCAAACCAGACAAAACCCAGGATCCGTTCAACAAGTATGTGAAAAACGCGAAAGTATGAGCCTGATGAGGGCGAATCCCAGACCTATGCCAGACCTAACTTGCGTTATCCTCTAAAATGTTGATCGAAACCAGGTTTAATTGACTGTTTCAGCGTGGCACCACATTACTACGTGATACAATCCAGAAACAGCCCAAGATCTAGCCATGAAGTATGAGAGATATGCGAAAGTATGAGCCTGCAGAGGGCAAATCCTAGACCTAACCCAAACCTAAGATGCGTTATCCACTAAAATATTTATCAAGACCAGGTTTAATTGATTGTTTCAGTGTAGACCCACATTACTACGTGATCCAAACCAGAAAAAACCCAGGATCCGTTCAACAAGTATGCGAACAATGCGAAAGTATGAGTCTGATGAGTTTAAATCCCAGGCCTGACCTAGACCTAACATGCGTTATCCTCAAAAATATTGAGCGAAACCAGGTTTGATGGACTGTTTCAGTGTGGTACCACACTACTACGGGATCCAAACCAGAAAAAACCCAGGATCTGTTCAACAAGTATGTGAAGTGTGCGAAAGTATGAGTCTGATGAGGTCAAATCCCAGACCAATCCCAGACTTAACTTGCGTTATCCTCTAAAATATTGATCGAAACCAGGTTTAATCGACTGTTTCAGTGTGCTACCACATTACTACGTGATCCAAACCAGAAAAAACCCAGGATCCGTTCCACAAGTATGTGAAGAATGCGAAAGTATGAGTCTGATGAGTGAAAATCCCAGGCCTAACCTAGACCTAACATGCGTTATCCTCAAAAATATTGAGCGAAACCAGGTTTGATGGACTGTTTCAGTGTGGTACCACACTTCTACGGGATCGAAACCAGAAAAAACCCAGGATCCGTTCGACAAGTATGTGAAGTGTGCGAAAGTATCAGTCTGATGAGTGAAAATCCCAGGGCTAACCTAGACCTAACATGCGTTATCCTCTAAAATATTGATCCAAACCAGGTTTAATGGACTGTTTCAGTGTGGTACCACACTACTACGTGATACAAACCAGAAAAAACCCAGGATCTGTTCAACAAGTATGTGAAAAACGCGAAAGTATGAGCCTGATGAGGGCGAATTCCAGACCTATGCCAGACCTAACTTGCGTTATCCTCTAAAATATTGATCGAAACCAGGTTTAATTGACTGTTTCAGCGTGGTACCACATTACTACGTGTTCCAAACCAGAAAAAACCCAGGATCAGTTCAACAAGTATGAGAAGAATGCGAAAGTATGAGTCTGATGAGTGAAAATCCCAGGCCTAACCTAGACCTAACATGCGTTATCCTCAAAAATATTGATCGAAACCTGATTTAATCGACTGTTTCAGTGTGGTACCACATTACTATGTGATCCAAACCAGAAAGCAACCCAGGATCTGTTCAACGAGTATGTGAAGTGTGCGAAAGTATGAGTCTGATGAGGTCAAATCCCAGAACAATCCCAGGCTTAACTTGCGTTGTCCTCTAAAATATTGATCGAAACCAGGTTTAATTGACTGTTTCAGCGTGGTACCACATTACTACGTGATACAATCCAGAAACAGCCCAGGATCTAGCCATGAAGTATGAGAGATATGCGAAAGTATGAGCCTGCTGAGGGCAAATCCTAGACCTAACCCAAACCTAACATGCGTTATCCTCTAAAATATTTATCAAGACCAGGTTTAATCGACTGTTTCAGTGTGGTACCACATTACTATGTGATCCAAACCAGAAAATAACCCAGGATCTGTTCAACGAGTATGTGAAGTGTGCGAAAGTATGAGTCTGATGAGGGTAAATCCCATACCTATCCCAGACCTAACATGCGTTATCCTCTAAAATATTTATCAAGACCAGGTTTAATTGATTGTTTCAGTGTGGACCCACATTACTACGTGATCCAAACCAGAAAAAACCCAGGATCCGTTCTATAAGTATGTGAAGAATGCGAAAGTATGAGTCTGATGAGTGAAAATCCCAGGCCTAACCTAGACCTAACATGCGTTATCCTCAAAAATATTGATCGAAACCTTGTTTAATCGACTGTTTCAGTGTGGTACCACATTACTATGTCATCCAAACCAGAAAGTAACCCAGGATCTGTTCAACGAGTATGTGAAGTGTGCGAAAGTATGAGTCTGATGAGGTCAAATCCCAGACCTATCCCAGACTTAACTGGCGTTATCCTCTAAAATATTGATCGAACCAGGTTTAATCGACTGTTTCAGTGTGCTACCACATTACTACGTGATCCAAACCAGAAAAAACCCAGGATCCGTTCCACAAGCATGTGAAGAATGCGAAAGTATGAGTCTGATGAGTGAAAATCCCAGGCCTAACCAAGACCTAACATGCGTTATCCTCAAAAATATTGATCGAAACCTGATTTAATCGACTGTTTCAGTGTGGTACCACATTACTATGTGATCCAAACCAGAAAGCAACCCAGGATCTGTTCAACGAGTATGTGAAGTGTGCGAAAGTATGAGTCTGATGAGGTCAAATCCCAGAACAATCCCAGACATAACTTGCGTTATCCTCTAAAATATTGATCGAAACCAGGTTTAATCGACTGTTTCAGTGTGGTACCACATTACGACGTGATCCAAACCAGAAAAAACCCAGGATCAGTTCAACAAGTATGAGAAGAATGCGAAAGTATGAGTCTGATGAGTGAAAATCCCAGGGCTAACCTAGACCTAACATGCGTTATCCTCTAAAATATTGATCCAAACCAGGTTTAATGGACTGTTTCAGTGTGGTACCACACTACTCCGTGATACAAACCAGAAAAAACCCAGGATCTGTTCAACAAGTATGTGAAAAACGCGAAAGTATGAGCCTGATGAGGGCGAATTCCAGACCTATGCCAGACCTAACTTGCGTTATCCTCTAAAATATTGATCGAAACCAGGTTTAATTGACTGTTTCAGCGTGGTACCACATTACTACGTGATACAATCCAGAAACAGCCCAGGATCTAGCCATGAAGTATGAGAAATATGCGAAAGTATGAGCCTGATGAGAGCAAATCCCAGAACTAACCTAGACCTAACATGAATTATTCTCTAAAATATTGATCGAAACCAGGTTTAATCGACTGTTTCAGTGCGGTACCACATTACTACGTGATCCAAACCAGAAAAAACCCAGGATCCGTTCCACAAGCATGTGAAGAATGCGAAAGTATGAGTCTGATGAGTGAAAATCCCAGGCCTAACCAAGACCTAACATGCGTTATCCTCAAAAATATTGATCGAAACCTGATTTAATCGACTGTTTCAGTGTGGTACCACATTACTATGTGATCCAAACCAGAAAGCAACCCAGGATCTGTTCAACGAGTATGTGAAGTGTGCGAAAGTATGAGTCTGATGAGGTCAAATCCCAGAACAATCCCAGACTTAACTTGCGTTATCCTCTAAAATATTGATCGAAACCAGGTTTAATCGACTGTTTCAGTGTGGTACCACATTACGACGTGATCCAAACCAGAAAAAACCCAGGATCTGTTCAACAAGTATGTGAAAAACGCGAAAGTATGAGCCTGATGAGGGCGAATTCCAGACCTATGCCAGACCTAACTTGCGTTATCCTCTAAAATATTGATCGAAACCAGGTTTAATTGACTGTTTCAGCGTGGTACCACATTACTACGTGATACAATCCAGAAACAGCCCAGGATCTAGCCATGAAGTATGAGAAATATGCGAAAGTATGAGCCTGATGAGAGCAAATCCCAGAACTAACCTAGACCTAACATGAATTATTCTCTAAAATATTGATCGAAACCAGGTTTAATCGACTGTTTCAGTGCGGTACCACATTACTACGTGATCCAAACCAGAAAAAACCCAGGATCCGTTCCACAAGCATGTGAAGAATGCGAAAGTATGAGTCTGATGAGTGAAAATCCCAGGCCTAACCAAGACCTAACATGCGTTATCCTCAAAAATATTGATCGAAACCTGATTTAATCGACTGTTTCAGTGTGGTACCACATTACTATGTGATCCAAACCAGAAAGCAACCCAGGATCTGTTCAACGAGTATGTGAAGTGTGCGAAAGTATGAGTCTGATGAGGTCAAATCCCAGAACAATCCCAGACTTAACTTGCGTTATCCTCTAAAATATTGATCGAAACCAGGTTTAATCGACTGTTTCAGTGTGGTACCACATTACGACGTGATCCAAACCAGAAAAAACCCAGGATCAGTTCAACAAGTATGAGAAGAATGCGAAAGTATGAGTCTGATGAGTGAAAATCCCAGGGCTAACCTAGACCTAACATGCGTTATCCTCTAAAATATTGATCCAAACCAGGTTTAATGGACTGTTTCAGTGTGGTACCACACTACTCCGTGATACAAACCAGAAAAAACCCAGGATCTGTTCAACAAGTATGTGAAAAACGCGAAAGTATGAGCCTGATGAGGGCGAATTCCAGACCTATGCCAGACCTAACTTGCGTTATCCTCTAAAATATTGATCGAAACCAGGTTTAATTGACTGTTTCAGCGTGGTACCACATTACTACGTGATACAATCCAGAAACAGCCCAGGATCTAGCCATGAAGTATGAGAAATATGCGAAAGTATGAGCCTGATGAGAGCAAATCCCAGAACTAACCTAGACCTAACATGAATTATTCTCTAAAATATTGATCGACACCAGGTTTAATCGACTGTTTCAGTGCGGTAACACATTACTATGTGATCCAAACCAGAAAAAACCCAGGATCTGTTCAACAAGTATGTGAAAAACTCGAAACTGTGAGCCTGATGAGGGCGAATCTTAGACCTAACCTTGACCTAACATGCGTTATCCTCTAAAATATTGAGCGAAACCAGGTTTGATGGACTGTTTCAGTGTGGTACCACACTTCTACGGGATCCAAACCAGAAAAAACCCAGGATCAGTTCAACAAGTATGTGAAGTGTGCGAAAGTATCAGTCTGATGAGTGAAAATCCCAGGGCTAACCTAGACCTTACATGCGTTATCCTCTAAAATATTGAGCGAAACCAGGTTTAATGGACTGTTTCAGTGTGGTACCACACTACTACGTGATCCAAACCAGAAAAAACCCGGGATCCGTTCAACAAGTATGTGAAGTGTGCGAAAGTATGAGCAGATGAGGGCAAATCCCAGACCTAACCTTGACCTAACATGCGTTATCCTCTAAAATATTCATCCAAACCAGGTTTAATCGTCTGTTTCAGTGTGGTACCACATTACTACGTGATCCAAACCAGAAAAAACACAGGATCAGTTCAACAAGTATGAGAAGAATGCGAAAGTATGAGTCTGATGAGTGAAAATCCCAGGGCTAACCTAGACCTTACATGCGTTATCCTCTAAAATATTCATCCAAACCAGGTTTAATGGACTGATTCAGTGTGGTACCACACTACTGTGTGATACAAACCAGAAAAAACCCAGGATCTGTTCAACAAGTATGTGAAAAACTCGAAACTGTGAGCCTGGTGAGGGCAAATCTTAGACCTAACCTTGACCTAACATGCGTTATCCTCTAAAATATTCATCCAAACCAGGTTTAATCGTCTGTTTCAGTGTGGTACCACATTACTACGTGATCCAAACCAGAAAAAACACAGGATCAGTTCAACAAGTATGAGAAGAATGCGAAAGTATGAGTCTGATGAGTGAAAATCCCAGGGCTAACCTAGACCTTACATGCGTTATCCTCTAAAATATTCATCCAAACCAGGTTTAATGGACTGATTCAGTGTGGTACCACACTACTGTGTGATACAAACCAGAAAAAACCCAGGATCTGTTCAACAAGTATGTGAAAAACTCGAAACTGTGAGCCTGGTGAGGGCAAATCTTAGACCTAACCTTGACCTAACATGCGTTATCCTCTAAAATATTCATCCAAACCAGGTTTAATCGTCTGTTTCAGTGTGGTACCACATTACTACGTGATCCAAACCAGAAAAAACACAGGATCAGTTCAACAAGTATGAGAAGAATGCGAAAGTATGAGTCTGATGAGTGAAAATCCCAGGGCTAACCTAGACCTTACATGCGTTATCCTCTAAAATATTCATCCAAACCAGGTTTAATGGACTGATTCAGTGTGGTACCACACTACTGTGTGATACAAACCAGAAAAAACCCAGGATCTGTTCAACAAGTATGTGAAAAACGCGAAAGTATGAGCCTGATGAGGGCGAATCCCAGACCTATGCCAGACCTAACTTGTGTTATCCTCTAAAATATTGATCGAAACCAGGTTTAATTGACTGTTTCAGCGTGGTACCACATTACTACGTGATACAATCCAGAAACAGCCCAGGATCTAGCCATGAAGTATGAGAGATATGCGAAAGTATGAGCCTGCTGAGGGCAAATCCTAGACCTAACCCAAACCTAACATGCGTTATCCTCTAAAATATTTATCAAGACCAGGTTTAATCGACTGTTTCAGTGTGATACCACATTACTATGTGATCCAAACCAGAAAATAACCCAGGATCTGTTCAACGAGTATGTGAAGTGTGCGAAAGTATGAGTCTGTTGAGGGTAAATCCCATACCTATCCCAGACCTAACATGCGTTATCCTCTAAAATATTTATCAAGACCAGGTTTAATTGATTGTTTCAGTGTGGACCCACATTACTACGTGATCCAAACCAGAAAAAACCCAGGATCCGTTCTACAAGTATGTGAAGAATGCGAAAGTATGAGTCTGATGAGTGAAAATCCCAGGCCTAACCTAGACCTAACATGCGTTATCCTCAAAAATATTGATCGAAACCTTGTTTAATCGACTGTTTCAGTGTGGTACCACATTACTATGTCATCCAAACCAGAAAGTAACCCAGGATCTGTTCAACGAGTATGTGAAGTGTGCGACAGTATGAGTCTGATGAGGTCAAATCCCAGACCTATCCCAGACTTAACTTGCGTTATCCTCTAAAATATTGATCGAAACCAGGTTTAATCGACTGTTTCAGTGTGCTACCACATTACTACGTGATCCAAACCAGAAAAAACCCAGGATCCGTTCCACAAGTATGTGAAGAATGCGAAAGTATGAGTCTGAAGAGTGAAAATCCCAGACCTAACCTAGACCTAACATGCGTTATCCTCTAAAATATTGACCCAAACCAGGTTTAATGGACTGTTTCAGTGTGGTACCACACTACTACGTGATACAAACCAGAAAAAACCCAGGATCTGTTCAACAAGTATGTGAAAAACGCGAAAGTATGAGCCTGACGAGGGCGAATCCCAGACCTATGCCAGACCTAACTTGCGTTATCCTCTAAAATATTGATCGAAACCAGGTTTAATTGACTGCTTCAGCGTGGTACCACATTACTACGTGATACAGTCCAGAAACAGCCCAGGATCTAGCCATGAAGTATGAGAAATATGCGAAAGTATGAGCCTGATGAGGGCATATCCTAGACCTAACCCAAACCTAACATGCGTTATCATCTAAAATATTTATCAAGACCAGGTTTAATTGAATGTTTCAGTGTGGTACCACTTTACTACGTGATCCAAAGCAGAAAAAACCCTCGATCAGGTCAACATGTATGTTAAAACTGCGAAAGTACGACCCTGATGAGGGCAAATCCCAGGCATAACCTAGACCTAACTTGCGTTATCCTCTAAAATATTGATCGAAACCAGGTTTAATTCTCTGTTTCAGCGTTGTACCACATTACTATGTGATACAAACCAGAAAATAACCCAGGATCTGTTCAACGAGTATGTGAAGTGTGCGAAAGTATGAGTCTGATGAGGTCAAATCCCAGACCTATCCCAAACCTAGCTACGCGTTATCCTCTAAAATATTGATCAAAACCAGGTTTAATCGACTGTTTCAGTGTGGTACCACATTACTACGTGATCCAAACCAGAAAAAACCCAGGATCCGTCCAACAAGTATGTGAAGAATGCGAAAGTATGAGTCTGAAGAGTGAAAATCCCAGACCTAACCTAGACCTAACATGCGTTATCCTCTAAGATATTGATCCAAACCATGTTTAATGGACTGTTTCAGTGTGGTACCACACTACTACGTGATCCAAACCAGAGAAAACCCAGGATCTGTTCAACAAGTATGTGAAAAACGCGAAAGTATGAGCCAGATGAGGGCAAATCCCAGACCTATCCCAGACCTAACTTGCGTTGTCCTCTAAGATATTGATGGAAACCTGGTTTAATCGACTGTTTCAGTGTGGTACCACATTACTGCGTGATCCAAACCAGAAAAAACACAGGATCAGTTCAACAAGTGTGAGAAGAATGCGAAAGTATCAGTCTGATGAGTGAAAATCCCAGGGCTAACCTAGACCTAACATGCGTTATCCTCTAAACAATTGATCCAAACCAGGTTTAATGGACTGTTTCAGTGTGGTATCACACTACTACGTGATACAAACCAGAAAAAACCCAGGATCTGTTCAACAAGTATGTGAAAAACGCGAAAGTATGAGCCTGATGAGGGCGAATCCCAGACCTATGCCAGACCTAACTTGCGTTGTCCTCTAAAATATTGATGGAAACCAGGTTTAATTGACTGTTTCAGTGTTGTACTTCATTACTACGTGATGCAATCTAGATAAAGCCCAGGATCTAGCCATCAAGTATGAGAAATATGCGAAAGAATGAGCCTGATGAGAGCAAATCCCAGACCTAACCTAGACCTAACATGAATTATTCTCTAAAATATTGGTCGAAACCAGGTTTAATTGACTGTTTCAGTGTGGAACCACATTACTACGTGATCCAAACCAGAAAAAACCCAGGATCAGTTCAACAAGTATGTGAAGAATGCGAGAGTATGAGTCTGATGAGTGAAAATCCCAGGGCTAACCTAGACCTAACATGCGTTATCCTCTAAACAATTGATCCAAACCAGGTTTAATGGACTGTTTCAGTGTGGTACCACACTACTACGTGATACAAGCCAGAAAAAACCCAGGATCTGTTCAAAAAGTATGTGAAAAACGCGAAAGTATGAGCCTGATGAGGGCAAATCCCAGACCTATCCCAGACCTAACTTGCGTTGTCCTCTAGGATATTGATGGAAACCAGGTTTAATTGACTGCTTCAGTGTTGTACTTCATTACTACGTGATGCAATCCAGAAAAAGCCCAGGATCTAGCCATGAAGTATGAGAAATATGCGAAAGAACGAGCCTGATGAGAGCAAATCCCAGACCTAACCTAGACCTAACATGAATTATTCTCTAAAATAATGATCGAAACCAGGTTTAATCGACTGTTTCAGTGTGGTACCACATTACTATGTGATCCAAAGCAGAAAATAACCTAGGATCTGTTCAACGAGTATGTGAAGTGTGCGAAAGTATGAGTCTGATGAGTTTAAATCCCAGACCTATCCCAAACCTAGCTATGCGTTATCCTCTAAATTATTGATCAAAACCAGGTTTAATCGACTGTTTCAGTGTGGTACCACATTACTACGTGATCCAAACCAGAAAAAACCCAGGATCCGTTCAACAAGTATGTGAAGAATGCAAAAGTATGAGGCTGATGAGTGAAAATCCCAGGCCTAACCTAGACCTAACATGCGTCATCCTCAAAAATATTGATCGAAATCTGGTTTAATCGACTGTTTCAGTGTGGTACCACATTACTATGTGATCCAAACCAGAAAATAACCCAGGATCTGTTCAACGAGTATGTGAAGTGTGCGAAAGTATGAGTCTGATGAGGTCAAATCCCAGACCAATCCCAGACTTAACTTGCGTTATCCCCTAAGGTATTGATCGAAACCAGGTTTAATCGACTGTTTCAGTGTGGTACCACATTACTACGTGATCCAAACCAGAAAAACCCCAGGATCCGTTCAACAAGTATGAGAAGAATGCGAAAGTATGAGTCTGATGAGTGAAAATCCCAGGGCTAACCTAGACCTAACATGCGTTATCCTCTAAACAATTGATCCAAACCGGGTTTAATGGACTGTTTCAGTGTGGTACCACACTACTACGTGATACAAACCAGAAAAAACCCAGGATCTGTTCAACAAGTATGTGAAAAACGCGAAAGTATGAGCCTCATGAGGGCGAATCCCAGACCTATGCCAGACCTACCTTGCGTTATCCTCTAAAATATTGATCGAAACCAGGTTTAATTGACTGTTTCAGCGTGGTACCACATTACTACGTGATACAAACCAGAAACAGCCCAGGATCTAGCCATGAAGTATGAGAAATATGCGAAAGTATGAGCCTGCTGAGGGCAAATCCTAGACCTAACCCAAACCTAACATGCGTTATCCTCTAAAATATTTATCAAGACCAGGTTTAATTGAATGTTTCAGTGTGGTACCACATTACTACCTGAACCAAACCAGAAAAAACCCAGGATCCGTTCAACAAGTAGGTGAAGTATGCGAAAGTATGAGTCTCATGAGCGAAAATCCCAGACCTAACCTAGACCTAACATGCGTTGTCCTCTAAGATATTGATGGAAACCAGGTTTAATTGACTGATTCAGTGTTGTACTTCATTACAACGTGATGCAATCCAGAAAAAGCCCAGGATCTAGCCATCAAGTATGAGAAATATGCGAAAGAACGAGCCTGATGAGAGCAAATCCCAGACCTAACCTAGACCTAACATGCGTTATCCTCTAAAATATTTATCAAGACCAGGTTTAATTGAATGTTTCAGTGTGGTACCACATTACTACCTGAACCAAACCAGAAAAAACCCAGGATCCGTTCAACAAGTATGTGAAGTGTGCGAAAGTATGAGTCTCATGAGCGAAAATCCCAGACCTAACCTAGACCTAACATGCGTTATCCTCTAAAATATTGATCCAAACCAGGTTTAATGGACTGTTTCAGTGTGGTACCACATTACTGTGTGATCCAAACCAGAAAATAACCCACGATCTGTTCAACGAGTATGTGAAGTGTGCGAAAGTATGAGTCTGATGAGGTCAAATCCCAGACCAATCCCAGACTTAACTTGCGTTATCCTCTAAGATATTGATCGAAACCAGGTTTAATCGACTGTTTCAGTGTGGTGCCACATTACTACGTGATCCAAACCAGAAAAAACCCAAGATCAGTTCAGCAAGTATGAGAAGAATGCGAAAGTATGAGTCCGATGAGTGAAAATCCCAGGGCTAACCTAGACCTAACATGCGTTATCCTCTAAAATATTGATCCAAACCAGGTTTAATGGACTGTTTCAGTGTGGTACCACACTACTACGTGATACAAACCAGAAAAAACCCAGGATCTGTTCAACAAGAATGTGAAAAACGCGAAAGTATGAGCCTGATGAGGGCGAATCCCAGACCTATGCCAGACCTAACTTACGTTGTTCTCTAAGATATTGATGGAAACCAGGTTTAATTGACTGTTTCAGTGTTGTACACCATTACTACGTGATACAAACCAGAGAAAACCCAGGATCCGTTCTACAAGTATGTGAAGAATGCGAAAGTATGAGTCTGATGAGTGAAAATCCCAGGCCTGACCTAGACCTAACATGCGTTATCCTCTAAAATATTGAGCGAAACCAGGTTTAATGGACTGTTTCAGTGTGGTACCACACTACTATGGGATCCAAACCAGAAAAAACCCAGGATCTGTTCAATAAGTAAGTGAAAAACGCGAAAGTATGAGCCTGATGAGGGCGAATCCCAGACCTATCCCAGACCTAACTTGCGTTGTCCTCTAAAATATTGATGGAAACCAGGTTTAATTGACTGTTTCAGTGTTGTACTTCATTACTACGTGATGCAATCTAGAAAAAGCCCAGGATCTAGGCATCAAGTATGAGAAATATGCGAAAGAATGAGCCTGATGAGTGCAAATCCCAGACCTAACCTAGACCTAACATGAATTATTCTCTAAAATATTGGTCGAAACCAGGTTTAATTGACTGTTTCAGTGTGGAACCACATTACTACGTGATCCAAACCAGAAGAAACCCGGGATCAGTTCAACAAGTATGTGAAGAATGCGAGAGTATGAGTCTGATGAGGTCAAATCCCAGACCTATCCCAAACCTAGCTACGCGTTATCCTCTAAAATATTGATCAAAACCAGCTTTAATCGACTGTTTCAGTGTGGTACCACATTACTACGTGATCCAAACCAGAAAAAACCCAGGATCTGTTCAACAAATATGTGAAAAACGCGAAAGTATGAGCCTGATGATGGCGAATCCCAGACCTATGCCAGACCTAACTTGCGTTGTCCTCTAAGATATTGATGGAAACCAGGTTTAATGGACTGTTTCAGTGTGGTACCACACTACTATGGGATCCAAACCAGAAAAAACCCAGGATCTGTTCAATAAGTAAGTGAAAAACGCGAAAGTATGAGCCTGATGAGGGCGAATCCCAGACCTATCCCAGACCTAACTTGCGTTATCCTCTAAAATATTGATCGAAACCAGGTTTAATTCGCTGTTTCAGCGTTGTACCACATTACTATGTGATCCAAACCAGAAAATAACCCAGGATCTGTTCAACGAGTATGTGAAGTGTGCGAAAGTATGAGTCTGATGAGGTCAAATCCCAGACCTATCCCACACCTAGCTACGCGTTATCCTCTAAAATATTGATCAAAACCAGGTTTAATCGACTGCTTCAGTGTGGTACCACATTACTACGTGATCCAAACCAGAAAAAACCCAGGATCCGTCCAACAAGTATGTGAAGAATGCGAAAGTATGAGTCTGAAGAGTGAAAATCCCAGACCTAACCTAGACCTAACATGCGTTATCCTCTAAGATATTGATCCAAACCATGTTTAATGGACTGTTTCAGTGTGGTACCACACTACTACGTGATCCAAACCAGAGAAAACCCAGGATCTGTTCAACAAGTATGTGAAAAACGCGAAAGTATGAGCCAGATGAGGGCAAATCCCAGACCTATCCCAGACCTAACTTGCGTTGTCCTCTAAGATATTGATGGAAACCTGGTTTAATTAACTGTTTCAGTGTTGTACTTCATTACTACGTGATGCAATCCAGAAAAAGCCCAGGATCTAGCCATCAAGTATGAGAGATATGCGAAAGAACGAGCCTGATGAGAGCAAATCCCAGACCTAACCTAGACCTAACATGAATTATTCTCTAAAATATTGATCGAAACCAGGTTTAATCGACTGTTTCAGTGTGGTACCACATTACTATGTGATCCAAACCAGAAAATAACCCAGGATCTGTTCAACGAGTATGTGAAGTGTGCGAAAGTATGAGTCTGATGAGGTCAAATCCCAGACCTATCCCAAACCTAACTATGCGTTATCCTCTAAAATATTGATCGAAACCAGGTTTAATCGACTGTTTCAGTGTGGTACCACATTACTGCGTGATCCAAACCAGAAAAAACACAGGATCAGTTCAACAAGTGTGAGAAGAATGCGAAAGTATCAGTCTGATGAGTGAAAATCCCAGGGCTAACCTAGACCTAACATGCGTTATCCTCTAAACAATTGATCCAAACCAGGTTTAATGGACTGTTTCAGTGTGGTATCACACTACTACGTGATACAAACCAGAAAAAACCCAGGATCTGTTCAACAAGTATGTGAAAAACGCGAAAGTATGAGCCTGATGAGGGCGAATCCCAGACCTATGCCAGACCTAACTTGCGTTGTCCTCTAAGATATTGATGGAAACCAGGTTTAATTGACTGTTTCAGTGTTGTACTTCATTACTACGTGATGCAATCCAGAAAAAGCCCAGGATCTAGCCATCAAGTATGAGAAATATGCGAAAGAATGTGCCTGATGAGAGCAAATCCCAGACCTAACCTAGACCTAACATGAATTATTCTCTAAAATATTGATCGAAACCAGGTTTAATTGACTGCTTCAGTGTTGTACTTCATTGCTACGTGATGCAATCCAGAAAAAGCCCAGGATCTAGCCATCAAATATGAGAAATATGCGAAAGAATGTGCCTGATGAGAGCAAATCCCAGACCTAACCTAGACCTAACATGAATTATTCTCTAAAATATTGATCGAAACCAGGTTTAACTGAATGTTTCAGTGTAGTATCACACTACTACGTGACCCAAACCAGAAAAAACCCAGGATCCGTTCTACAAGTATGTGAAGAATGCGAAAGTATGAGTCTGATGAGTGAAAATCCCAGGCCTGACCTAGACCTAACATGCGTTATCCTCTAAAATATTGAGCGATACCAGGTTTAATGGACTGTTTCAGTGTGGTACCACACTACTATGGGATCCAAACCAGAAAAAACCCAGGATCTGTTCAACAAGTAAGTGAAAAACGCGAAAGTATGAGCCTGATGAGGGCGAATCCCAGACCTATTCCAGACCTAACTTGCGTTGTCCTCTAAAATATTGATGGAAACCAGGTTTAATTGACTGTTTCAGTGTCGTACTTCATTACTGCGTGATGCAATCTAGAAAAAGCCCAGGATCTAGGCATCAAGTATGAGAAATATGCGAAAAAATGAGCCTGATGAGAGCAAATCCCAGACCTAACCTAGACCTAACATGAATTATTCTCTAAAATATTGGTCGAAACCAGGTTTAATTGACTGTTTCAGTGTGGTACCACACTACTATGGGATCCAAACCAGAAAAAACCCAGGATCTGTTCAATAAGTAAGTGAAAAACGCGAAAGTATGAGCCTGATGAGGGCGAATCCCAGACCTATCCCAGACCTAACTTGCGTTGTCCTCTAAAATATTGATGGAAACCAGGTTTAATTGACTGTTTCAGTGTTGTACTTCATTACTACGTGATGCAATCTAGAAAAAGCCCAGGATCTAGGCATCAAGTATGAGAAATATGCGAAAGAATGAGCCTGATGAGTGCAAATCCCAGACCTAACCTAGACCTAACATGAATTATTCTCTAAAATATTGGTCGAAACCAGGTTTAATTGACTGTTTCAGTGTGGAACCACATTACTACGTGATCCAAACCAGAAGAAACCCGGGATCAGTTCAACAAGTATGTGAAGAATGCGAGAGTATGAGTCTGATGAGGTCAAATCCCAGACCTATCCCAAACCTAGCTACGCGTTATCCTCTAAAATATTGATCAAAACCAGCTTTAATCGACTGTTTCAGTGTGGTACCACATTACTACGTGATCCAAACCAGAAAAAACCCAGGATCTGTTCAACAAATATGTGAAAAACGCAAAAGTATGAGCCTGATGATGGCGAATCCCAGACCTATGCCAGACCTAACTTGCGTTGTCCTCTAAGATATTGATGGAAACCAGGTTTAATGGACTGTTTCAGTGTGGTACCACACTACTATGGGATCCAAACCAGAAAAAACCCAGGATCTGTTCAATAAGTAAGTGAAAAACGCGAAAGTATGAGCCTGATGAGGGCGAATCCCAGACCTATCCCAGACCTAACTTGCGTTATCCTCTAAAATATTGATCGAAACCAGGTTTAATTCGCTGTTTCAGCGTTGTACCACATTACTATGTGATCCAAACCAGAAAATAACCCAGGATCTGTTCAACGAGTATGTGAAGTGTGCGAAAGTATGAGTCTGATGAGGTCAAATCCCAGACCTATCCCAAACCTAGCTACGCGTTATCCTCTAAAATATTGATCAAAACCAGGTTTAATCGACTGTTTCAGTGTGGTACCACATTACTACGTGACCCAAACCAGAAAAAACCCAGGATCCGTCCAACAAGTATGTGAAGAATGCGAAAGTATGAGTCTGAAGAGTGAAAATCCCAGACCTAACCTAGACCTAACATGCGTTATCCTCTAAGATATTGATCCAAACCATGTTTAATGGACTGTTTCAGTGTGGTACCACACTACTACGTGATCCAAACCAGAGAAAACCCAGGATCTGTTCAACAAGTATGTGAAAAACGCGAAAGTATGAGCCAGATGAGGGCAAATCCCAGACCTATCCCAGACCTAACTTGCGTTGTCCTCTAAGATATTGATGGAAACCTGGTTTAATTAACTGTTTCAGTGTTGTACTTCATTACTACGTGATGCAATCCAGAAAAAGCCCAGGATCTAGCCATCAAGTATGAGAGATATGCGAAAGAACGAGCCTGATGAGAGCAAATCCCAGACCTAACCTAGACCTAACATGAATTATTCTCTAAAATATTGATCGAAACCAGGTTTAATCGACTGTTTCAGTGTGGTACCACATTACTATGTGATCCAAACCAGAAAATAACCCAGGATCTGTTCAACGAGTATGTGAAGTGTGCGAAAGTATGAGTCTGATGAGGTCAAATCCCAGACCTATCCCAAACCTAACTATGCGTTATCCTCTAAAATATTGATCGAAACCAGGTTTAATCGACTGTTTCAGTGTGGTACCACATTACTGCGTGATCCAAACCAGAAAAAACACAGGATCAGTTCAACAAGTGTGAGAAGAATGCGAAAGTATCAGTCTGATGAGTGAAAATCCCAGGGCTAACCTAGACCTAACATGCGTTATCCTCTAAACAATTGATCCAAACCAGGTTTAATGGACTGTTTCAGTGTGGTATCACACTACTACGTGATACAAACCAGAAAAAACCCAGGATCTGTTCAACAAGTATGTGAAAAACGCGAAAGTATGAGCCTGATGAGGGCGAATCCCAGACCTATGCCAGACCTAACTTGCGTTGTCCTCTAAGATATTGATGGAAACCAGGTTTAATTGACTGTTTCAGTGTTGTACTTCATTACTACGTGATGCAATCCAGAAAAAGCCCAGGATCTAGCCATCAAGTATGAGAAATATGCGAAAGAATGTGCCTGATGAGAGCAAATCCCAGACCTAACCTAGACCTAACATGAATTATTCTCTAAAATATTGATCGAAACCAGGTTTAATTGACTGCTTCAGTGTTGTACTTCATTGCTACGTGATGCAATCCAGAAAAAGCCCAGGATCTAGCCATCAAATATGAGAAATATGCGAAAGAATGTGCCTGATGAGAGCAAATCCCAGACCTAACCTAGACCTAACATGAATTATTCTCTAAAATATTGATCGAAACCAGGTTTAACTGAATGTTTCAGTGTAGTATCACACTACTACGTGACCCAAACCAGAAAAAACCCAGGATCTGTTCAACAAGTATGTGAAAAACGCGAAAGTATGAGCCTGATGAGGGCAAATCCCGGGCCTATCCCAGACCTAACATGCGTTATCCTCTAAAATATTGATCGAAACCAGGTTTAATTGAGTGTTTCGGTGTGGTACCACATTACTACGTGATCCAAACCAGTAAAAACCCAGGATCCGTTCTACAAGTATGTGAAGAATGCGAAAGTATGAGTCTGATGAGTGAAAATCCCAGGCCTGACCTAGACCTAACATGCGTTATCCTCTAAAATATTGAGCGATACCAGGTTTAATGGACTGTTTCAGTGTGGTACCACACTACTATGGGATCCAAACCAGAAAAAACCCAGGATCTGTTCAACAAGTAAGTGAAAAACGCGAAAGTATGAGCCTGATGAGGGCGAATCCCAGACCTATTCCAGACCTAACTTGCGTTGTCCTCTAAAATATTGATGGAAACCAGGTTTAATTGACTGTTTCAGTGTCGTACTTCATTACTGCGTGATGCAATCTAGAAAAAGCCCAGGATCTAGGCATCAAGTATGAGAAATATGCGAAAAAATGAGCCTGATGAGAGCAAATCCCAGACCTAACCTAGACCTAACATGAATTATTCTCTAAAATATTGGTCGAAACCAGGTTTAATTGACTGTTTCAGTGTGGAACCACATTACTACGTGATCCAAACCAGAAAAAACCCAGGATCAGTTCAACAAGTATGTGAAGAATGCGAGAGTATGAGTCTGATGAGTGAAAATCCCAGGGCTAACCTAGACCTAACATGCGTTATCCTCTAAACAATTGATCCAAACCAGGTTTAATGGACTGTTTCAGTGTGGTACCACACTACTACGTGATACAAGCCAGAAAAAACCCAGGATCTGTTCCACAAATATGTGAAAAACGCGAAAGTATGAGCCTGATGAGGGCAAATCCCAGACCTATCCCAGACCTAACTTGCGTTGTCCTCTAAGATATTGATGGAAACCAGGTTTAATGGACTGTTTCAGTGTGGTACCACACTACTATGGGATCCAAACCAGAAAAAACCCAGGATCTGTTCCACAAGTAAGTGAAAAACGCGAAAGTATGAGCCTGATGAGGGCAAATCCCAGACCTATCCCAGACCTAACTTGCGTTGTCCTCTAGGATATTGATGGAAACCAGGTTTAATTGACTGCTTCAGTGTTGTACTTCATTACTACGTGATGCAATCCAGAAAAAGCCCAGGATCTAGCCATCAAATATGAGAAATATGCGAAAGAATGTGCCTGATGAGAGCAAATCCCAGACCTAACCTAGACCTAACATGAA